>NC_044996.1:137723550-137834438 GCF_008728515.1 Papio anubis
AAAGTTCACCAATTTCCCTTTGGAAAGAGATATACAACCACAGCCAACAGGCTTTCCTAAAAGACAGCAGGAGCTTTTCATGCGGACTTGTTTCCCATCCATAACATACAGATACTTATTGTTCAGGGTCAATACAGCCTTGCAAATAAACAGGCTTTGAGTTATACCAAGCATGCTCATCCTTATATGGTATTTCCATATAAGAAATACAAAAGAAATATACCACAAAATGATGGCGTTCAGGACATGGGGCAATGCCCTATTTCTGCATCCTAGGTTTCATAGGATTCCATAGGAGGCAGCTACAAGTTCAACATGCAAAGCTCTGAAATCTCTTCCTAAGCTAATGAAGTGAAGCCCTGACTGCACCAAGCAAGGCATGAAACAGAATTCATCTGTTGTTTCTCAAATGATGCTACCATCTCTTCTAAGCCACCATTAATTTTAACATCTTTAAAGATATAAGAACAATCTGTGTAACAAGTGAAAACTGCCTGTAAAGTTAGTGCTTTACATCTCAAACACTTACTATATGGAAATTTGTATTTTCATAATCACATAAAAGTTTAACATGTTATTCATTATAAGATTAAAGGGCATGAGTTATTCTGTCTATGTAATTATTAACAACTGGAAACTAAATTGTGATAATTTTGTACTCTTTTCTTCTTAAAGTGAGAATTTCCTTTCTCCTTTTGCCTGAGAACCATGCTTGAAAAATACTAACGCCTTACCTTCTAAAACAAATGATTATATATAATATATAAATATAAATATATGTTTTATATATGTATTTATACATAAAATATTTATATATAAATATCTCTATATGTATTCTACATAAAGCATAAAAATACATATAAATATATAAATATGTATAGTAGGTTCTAGTACATATACAAAAGACCTATGTATTTTGAACATGTGTATATATAATCTATATACATTTATATATTATATAAATATATAATCCATATTTCTATATTTGTATTTATATATTTTATATATAAATATATATAATCTATATAGGTTTGTATATAGTAAATATAGTTGGCCATATTAATATATTTACATTTACATATATTTAAATATGTTTTGTACAGTAAATTCTACTATATATATAGAAAAAGACCTGTGTATTTCTGATGTATGGAAATATAAAATGTACTTTTTAATCCTCCAGTTGCAGAAAATAAAAAGGTTTTTCAAATGGAGACAGATTTTGCTCTGCTGGTGCTGGCTTCTTAATCATATTAGGGTGTGGGGAGGCTGAAAGGAAGAGGATGGGACGATTCTTGCATTGGTTTCTATAAACGAAAGATATTTTAACAATGTGTGAAACCTAAGTAGGTAGAATCCAGTTCTTGGTACTTGGTGTATGTGTTAGCAAGTGCATGAAGAAACAACCTTACAAGGCGGAGTCATCCATTGAAGGAAACTTTTCTCAATGCTCAGCCATGACCTTAATCCTTATCCTCCTGTCGGCTAACTGTGACATGTCCCTTTGACCTCGACCCTCACGGGACCCCTTCCCCTCCCTCCCCACATGCCACCCACATTTCTTCCCATGCTTTCCTCCTCCTCCCACCCCACCCCTTCTCCCTCCCTCCTCCCCTCACACCACCACTTCCTCCCTCCTCCCATAGCCACACACTGCCTCTTCCTCCTCCTCCTCCTCCCCTGACCACTTTCTTCCTCCTCCTCTCACACCCCCACCTCTTCCTCCCTCCCTCCCTCCACCATCTCTTCCTCCTCCTCATCATCATAGCATCATTTTCATCATCATCACGCAGGTGGTGCAATGTTTTAATGTCATCATCTGCGCGCAGCATCTTCATCATCACATCATCGCCTGCATCATCATCATAAATCATCTTTACCTGGGATGCTCAACCATCATCATCATCACACCGGTACGCATGTTCATCATCATCATCATCGCGCATATATTTTATCCTCCATCATCTTTGCATACAGCATGTTTTCATCATCAAATAAAATATCATCATAGGCAATGCGCATCATCATCACTTTTGCATGCGCCCATTTGTTATAAATAAAATCATCACATGGCAGCGCTTTAAAAAGCATGTTTCACGTAAAATAAAAATCAAATAAGCATAACACATGTTTTAAAATAAATCATCATCATCATGGCATGTTGATAAAAATAAAATAAAAACAGCATGACTTGTATAAATAAAAATAAATAAATAACAAGCAGCATAGGTCGATAAAAATAAATAAAATAAAGCAGCATGTTTTCGTCATTTAAATATTCATCATCATATGTGGGACAAATGGAAACCCAAGAGTAAAATCAAATAAAAATGTTTAAATCAAAATGGGCATAAAAATAAAAAGATAAATGTTAGATAATAAATAAAATAATCATTGCACCAGCTACGGCCTCCTTCCTCACATCTCTTCCTCCTCCTCCCTCCTCACCACTTCCCACATTATCCTTCCTCCTCACACCTTATATGGCTGCCCTCCTCCTCACCACCTCTTCACTCATCCTCCTTCACACTTCCTCTCCTCCCTCCTCCTCACTTCCCCTCTTCCTCCTCCTCCTCCCCACACACCACTTCCTCCCTCCTCCCTCCTCTTTTACCCCACCTCTTCCTCCTCCTCCTCCCCACAGACCACCTCTTCCCCCTCATACCTCCACTCCACTCCTCACCACCTCTTTATCCTTCCTCCTCCCCGCCATCAGGGAGCAGGAGTCACTGAGATCAATTTGAAACGCATTCATTTTTGTTGATATTCTTCACCAGCTGACCCGTTAGTGCTGGTGAGGATCTCTGAGATCTGAGCTGGAACTGAACAGTCACTGCTCGGAGATGAGTCGGTGACCGTATCCCCCTCGCTCGGTGGCTCATATTTGACTGAAATATCTCTGGGTCAGGTGGCTCCATCAACTGGCTCTCTCCTGGCTCAGGATCGTCCTGGTCCCTCATAGCTCACTGGCTCCTCGAGGCAGCTGGGTGCTAGGGGAGCTCCTGTTCAGGCTGGCTGGTCACTGGGGCCGAGGGCAGCTGGCAGCTCCCCGCCCTCAGGGGCTGCCGTGCAGCTGCCATCTTGCTCTGACCGTTTCCTTCCAGCCTCTCCCTCCGCGAGCTGCTTTTTCCCTTCTTCCAGGCGCCCTGGTAAGCCTGGAAGGACAACAGGAGAGATGCCAGAGGGCTCTGGTTGAGGAAGAGGATGGAGGAGGCTGGGAACAGGGACGTTCCTCAGAGGCGGGTGGGCCGGGTGGGGGGCTGTGCCAGGGGAGTCCGGGAGAGGATTCTGGTGAGGAAGGAGGCGAGGGGAAGCCGAGGAGGAGCTTGGGTGGGTCCCTCACCTTCTTCTTGAGGACTGCTGGGGCTCTGCTGAGGACTTCCTCTTCGGCTCTCCTTGGTCATGGCCGGGGATCACAAGGGCTCTGGCCGGACTCATCTTCCTTCCACAGCTCGCGCCTCCCAAGCAGTCCAACATGAGCTGCCTGAGGTCCCCGTGCTATGCCCCTCCCGGTCTCCGGAACCAATAGAAGCTGACCCCACGTCCCTGAGCTGTGATTGGTCCCAACACCCACTACCTACCCAGCCAATGGCCGAGGCCTGAAGTAGGGGAAAGGGAGGCTTTCCGGCGTCACAAAGCATGTGACCTGACTGAGGAAGGTGGCAGAGAGTGACATCTGAGAGGAAGGTGGCGGGGGAGTGACATCTGAGGAGGAAGGCAGGGTGCTCTGGTTGGAGAAAGGGTTTGGGTTAGCACCCCTAAGGATAGTTCCCAAACTGACATGGCAGCCCTCCTAAACACCCCATGTTCAATTTTGGCAGATCACGTGGCACGGGAGGATATTTCTGCCACATGGTTCCCACAAGTTTACTCAGTGGTACATTCTATTTCTCCACCTGCCATGGGTGCCCAGTTTCTGTGTCACCTGCCTAAATCCCTCCCTGTTAACTGGGGCGGGTTTGAGGCTATATGAAAGATGTCAATCATCCCTCTCCTATAATTCCTCTGCTACACCTTGAGGACCATTCACTTCTTGGATGCCATGAAATAACTTTTCCATCTCTTCCTTCTCCAACATGGCGTCCACAGTGCCTCACAATTTTTCATTCTCGTGGTTTAAAGCACTAGCTTTAGAGTCCAAGATCAGCAAACACACTGACTCAGCTGGGTATCTTTATCTGACTGGGTTCCTCAGAGAAGGAGACATAAACCAACAGGATATTTGTGTGTGTGTGTGTGTGTATTATTGTGAGAGAGAGAGAAGAGAAGAACGATGTGTGTGTAATATTATATATCACCAAGCATCTATTTTATAATATAGTATTCATTTATGAATAATATTATACTCTATATGAAATCTGATTTACTTCTAGTAAGTGGCTCAAACTTTCACACAATGTGGGGTCTGAGCTGAAATTTGTAGGGCAGTAGGCAAGCACGAAACTAAAAAGCTTCTGCTGGCCAACAATTAACAAAATGAAAAAGGCAGGCTATGGTTTGTGAGAAGCTATTTCAAGCGAACCATATATCTAATAATGCGTTAATATCAAAATATATAAAGAACTCACCCCACCTCTTCCTAAATAAAATAAATTTCGCCCATTTTAAATAAATAATATCATCGCTACTTAGAGTACATGTCATCATTTTGCGCATTTTATATGTTCATTTCCATCATCATCATCGCCATTTAAATGCATCATCGCCATCATAGCATGTTTCATCATTTTCATCATCTTTGGTTTGCTTGCGCAAAAATGTTTCATCGAGTGTCAATGTTCGTTTTCCATCTTTACGCATTTGCATATGTTGTCATCATCACACGCATAGCATCTTCCATCATCTCATCACAGTTGATTCAGGAGGTTAGTTCATCTTCATCCACTCTCTGACGCATATCTTCATCATCATCACACGCACGCCGCGGCTTCATCATCATCGTAACATCAATGTCATCATCATCACGCCGCATCTTCATCATCATCACGCCGACGTATGTTTCATCATCATCACACGCACTTATTCATCTTTCATCATCATCACTTATATCTTCCATCATCATCTTTACACACATATATGTTTCCATCATCATCTTTTTAGAAATGTTTCATCATCATCATTATAAGCACATAGCATATATTTTTACATCATTATCATCACATAGTCGGACACCGGATTCAAAAGCTCAGATCAATTTACCTTTACACATTCATTTTATTGTCTTCACAGGGCCACACGTGCTGGTGAATCTCTGAGTCTGGCTGACTGGAACTAGACGAGTATGCTGCTCAGGGAGATGGGAGTGGGAGTGGCAACTCCCTCACTCAGTGGCTCCTCCAGCTGGCTCTCCTGGGTCCAGTGGCTCCTCAGCAGCTGGGTCTCCTGGCTCCGGGGAAGTGCGTCCTGGTCCCCTCGCTCACTGGCTCCTCAGGGGGAGGCAGCTCGTGCTGAGGAGCTCCTGGCTGGGCTGGTCACTGGGGCAGGGGCCAATGGCCAGCTCCCCTTCTCAGGGGGCTGCCCATGCCGCCCAGCCATCTTGCTTTCGCGGCCCGTTTCTTCGCCTCTCCCTCCTGAGGCTGCTTTTCCTTCTTGGGCGCCCACAGTAGCCTGGAAGGACAACAGGGAGATGCCAGAAGGAGCTCTGGTTGAGAAGAGGATGGAGGCTGAGGTGGGGACGTTTTCCTCAGAAGCGGTGAGGCGGGTGAGACTGTCTCCAAGGAGGCAGGAGAGATTCTGGTGAGGGAAGGAGGCTGAGGGGGAAGCAGAAAGGAGGCTTGGGTGGGTCCTCACCTTCTTCTTGGTTTCTGGGGCTCTGCTGAAAGGACTTCCTCTTCGGCTCTCGCTGGTCATGGCCAGGGATCCCGAGGCTCGGCTTGGGACCTGTCTTCCACAACTCAGCAGCCTCCCAGCGGTCAACATGAGGCTGCCAGGAATTTGATATATACCCCTCCCGCGGTCTCGGGACAATGAGGCGACCACGTCCCTGAGCTGTGATTGGTCAACACCCCACTACCCAGCCAATGGGAGCCCTGGGAAGCTGAGGGAAGAGAGGAGGAGCTTCCGATCGTCTACAAAGCCAGCACGACCTGACTGAGGAAGGTGGCGGGGGAGTGACATCTGAGGAGGAAGGTGGCGGGGGAGTGACATCTGAGGAGGAAGGCAGGGTGCTCTGGTTGGAGAAAATTTAATTAGCACCCCTAGAATAGTTCCCAAACTGACATGGCAGCCCTCCTAAACACCCCATGTTCAATTTTGGCAAATCATGTGGCACGGGAGGATATTTCTGCCACATGGTTCCCCTGGACCCCCCCACTCAGTGGTACATTCTATTTCTCCACACCTGCCATCGTTACCCAGTTTCTGTGTCACCTACCTAAAATCCCTCCCTGTTAACTGGGACGGGGTTGGGGCTATATAAAGACGTCAATTGACCAGGCACAGTGGCTCAGGCCTGTAATCCCAGCACTTTGGGAGACCGAGGAAGGCCGATCACCTGAGTTCGGGAGTTTGAGACCAGCCTGATCAACCTGGAGAAACCCCATCTCTACTGAAAACACAAAATTAGTCGGATGTGGTGGTGCATGCCTATAATCCCAGCTACTCTGGAGGCTGAGGCAGGAGAATCGCTTGAACCCCGGAGGCGGAGGTTGCAGCGAGCCGAGATAGCGCCATTGCACTATAGCCTGGGCAACAAGAACAAAATTCTGCCTCAAGAAAAAAAAAAAAAAAAAGCTGTCCATCAATCATCCCTCTCTCCTACAAATTCCTCTGCTGCACCTTGAGGACCATTCACTTCTTGGATGCGATCAAAGAACTTTTCCATCTCACTTCCTTCTCCCAGTGTCCACATAGTGCCCCTCAATGTTTCATTCTCATGGTTTAAAGCACTGGCTTCAGGCGGTGAAGATCAGCAAACACACTCGCTCAGCTGGGTATCTGTATCAAGCTGGGTTCCTCAGAGAAGGAGAAACTAGGCCAATAGGATATTTGTGTGTGTGTGTGTGTGTGTGTGTGTGTGTAATATATGTCATAAACATCTATTTGCTATTGTATGGTATTTATTTACGAATAATGTTATATGTATGATATGCGTTAAACAATTGACTCACACATTCACACACTGTGGGGGTCTAGGAAGCTGAAATATGTAGGGTAAGTGAGCAGCCTGGAAACTAAAAGCTTCTTCACAGTCAACAAAATGAAAAGGCAGGCTATGGTTTGGGAGAAACTATTGTGAACCATACATCTAATAATGAGTTAATATCCAAAATATATAAAGAATTCACACAGCTCAATAACAAATAAATAAATAGTCTGATTAACAAATAGGCAAAGGACTTGAATAGGCATTTCTTGAAAGAAAACCCACAACTGGCTGACAGGTGTATGAAAATGTGCTCAACGTCATTAATAATCAGAGAACGCAAATGAAAACCGCAATGAACTATCACCTCACACCTGTTAGGACGACTATTATCAAAAAGTCAAGAGATAAAAGGTAATGATAGCAAAGGTGTGGAGAAAATGAAACCCTTTTAGGGTGTGCAGAAAAGGGGACCTTTACACGCTGTTGACAGACATGTAATTGGTACAGCCATTACGAAAAATAGTAAAATGGTTCCTTGGAAAATCAAAAAAGATCTACCATATGACCCAGCAGTTCATCTGTTGAGTATGTATCGCATCCCCAAAGTGAAATCCACATCTCACAGAGATATCTCCACTACTAACTTATTCTAACTCATTAATCACACAGGAAATTAGAGTTTCTATTTGCAAAGAATGCTTTTTTCACCATTCTGGTATCAAATATTTATTCTAGCCATCTCTTCTTATTTCTTGCTTTGTAATAACCTAGGTACTACTACCCATTGACAGAACTAACTCATTATTCCAACAAGAAATGAGAAATGTTGAGGAGAATGCAATGTTATACTTTTTGTCTTCAACCAGTTATTCTGTTTTATGGAGGATTCTGTGTTTAACTCTTACCCAGGTAACTCTAGTTACCGTATCCATAGTACCTAGTCAACAATCCTATAAACATAAGAACACAGAGTTGACTAGAATGGTTACTAAACTTTCTATGTTCAACCAGTTTTCTTACTAATTGTTAGTTGTTTATTCAACTGTTTGCCTAGGTACCACTAAATGTCTAGTTTTATGTCACTAAGACATAAGAAGTAGTGTTGAAAAGAATTTGTTTATTTCAAGTACTGGCTTCATCTAGTTATCTCTAGTTAATTACTCACTTGGATAAAGTAGATATCTATTGTATGAGGCAATATTTCTAACATGCAGTTGGAATTTTGCATTGAGGAAAATAGTTATTCTGGCATAGGCCAGTTATCTTCAGCTTCCTGGTATCAATTACTTGGTCTGGTTAATTCTAGCTATCTTTAGGTTGGTGATTAAATGTTTACCACCAGATGTCTGTGGTAATTTATTATTCCAACAAAACAGTAGAATGATAAGGAAGGATTTTGCTTTTTCCTGGCATCGCATAGATATTCAAATTATCTCCAGTTATCCTTTATACCTTTTTTTCCTGGATAACTCTCAGCACCTATCCATCTAAGTTCTTATCCCAACTAAAATCAATAATTGAGACTTGCAAAGAACATGAGTTTCAGGATCAGGTTCACTTGGTATTGTAATGATTGTTAGCTGTTTCTATGTAATGCTTTTCATGGGAAAGCCCAGTTAAGTAGAATTTGTATATTAACTCAACACCAACAAAATTATATTTGACCAGACTAGATTCCCTATGTTCTACATTCCACTGAACTATTCTTGTTGTCTCTATTTTACTACTTACTTAGGTACATGACTTACCTGTAGTACTAATTCGTTATTCCAACAATAACTCAGCAGTAAGTGGTAAGAAGAAAGTGATTTTATTTTTGAAATTTATTTTTATTGAGGTAAAATATACATATATAATGTACCCTCTTTACCACTTGTAAGTGTGCAGTTCAGTGGTAATAAATACATTTATATTGTTTTATTTCCCCTTCATCCCCCTCTTCCCCTTCGGGCCTCTGGTAACCATCACTATAGTCGCCATCTTCATGAGAACCACATTTTTACTTCCCGTAGATGAGTGAAAACATGCAATATTTGTCTTGCTGTGCCTGGCTTATTTCATTTAACATAATGGCATCCAGTTCCATCCATGTGGCTGCAAATGACAGGATGTTTCTTCTTATGGCTGGATAATATTCCATTGTGTACATATACCACATTTTCCTTATCCATTTGTCCGTTAATGGGCACTTAGGCTAAATACATATTTTGGCTATTGTGACTAGTGCTGCAGTACACATGAGCATGCAGATATATCTCTTTGATGTACAGGTTTGTTTGTTTATTTATTTATTTATTTACCTCTTTCTTTCCCTAGCAGTGGAATACTTGGATCATATAGTAGTTCTACTTTTAGGATTTTGAGGAACTCCATACTCTTCTCTGTAGTGGCTGTAGTAATTTACATAATTTGAGGAACTGTGAGAATGTTTTCCAAAGCCACCATATCATTTTGTGTACCCACCAGCAGTGTATGAGCATTCTGATTCCTCCACATCCTCTCCATCACTTGTTATTATCTGATTTTTTATTACTCTAGCCATCTTTGTGGGTGTGAAGAGGTATCTCACTGTAGATGACAAATTATTTAGAGGTTAACACTCGTTTATGTGTTGAAGCATATGGTCAAGGCTGAGTATTCATGAGGCCAGTAAAATGAATCTATTCAGCCACACAGTGAGAAGAGAGTTTGCAAACAAACAGACAAGAAAATGAGATGCATCCAGACATTCCCAACCACACTCTTCACTCTTCATAATGCATCGTTGTCTCACATAGCCTGACTGGAAGACAGCATGGATGATCCTTTGTAAACTTATTGACATTGTTATGATTCCAAGATCATACCCCACCATGTTTGGTTAGCAGCAGCAATTCCATCCGGGAAAGAGAGAATGTTTTGTTTGTTTTGCTCATGGTTTTACCATCTGTTGAGAGACAGAATTATCCTTCACCTCTTTGGCAGTGTCTAGTTGATGAAAAAATCCTCATAATTCTGTTTTCTAAAATGAATTTGTGTTACAAAATTATTCAGACTGAGAATGAGAACAATTTTGGGAGTATCCAGGCAATTCAGCATTCCAAATTAATTTGGGATATAGGTCATGGCCGCCACCATGAAATATGCACATTTGTCAAAGATGTTAAGACTCTACTACTCAAGGCTTTCACCTGACCAATATCTCACCTCCCCTAATACAGCTCCCATCAAGAGGCAAGCTTGAATTCCAGATATTATTTTCCTCATCCTTTTTCTGTGACGTAGGCTGTTAATATAGAAGATGTTATTGATGATATGATGATGATGACGATGATGATGATGACAGAGTTTGTCAGAGCATTGAGCACTTCTCAGCTGGTTTCAATACTTGGGCATCAGGGGTTTTCCTTCGGAGACAGCAGTGATATTGGATAATTTTATTAGTGCCTGACTCACCAGGACAACCACCGTCTCTGGCCTACCAACTATCCGTATCTCCTTTATAAAAAAAACAAACATACCTCAAGCTTACTCAGAAAAGTAATGAAACTGATTAAACCCATCAATGCCCCTGGATTCCCTTGCTGCCTTGGGTGGCTGAGACTGCAAACTCTTTGATATAAAAAGACAAAGATTTACTTGCAAAACCTTCATTCTTTCGCTCTTTCTCCTTTTTTCTGGACTAGGGATCTTAAGCATAGAGTTGTTGCACTATCTTGTAAACACAAGGCATGAGAACGAAAGCCTGGAGCCTAGGGATGTGGTGGTTTCATCCTTAGAAAAAGAAGGGATGGGCCTAGCTACCTAAGGGTATCATTGAGCCATCACACCAGCTCACAGCTCAGCACTGAAGCTGGAATAATGTTGCTTTTCTGTTATCTGAATCTGAGTCAAATCCTGTCTGATATACTCTGTCAGCTGCAGGGATCTGAGGATTGTTTTACAACTCAGTACATTGAAATATCCCGCATTTGTCTCTGTGATATTTGGAAATCAAGACCACTTTGAAGAGATGTGCAATGAAAATGGAATGGAAAACGAAAATGGAAAATGGAATGGAATTCAACTACTGAAGTGGTCTTCATGATGACTCCAGACTTTTAACATGAGGTGCCAGGTAGGTAGTAGATTCCTTATCAAGCTAGGGAAACTGGGAATGGTGAAACATAATAATAAGATGAAAATAAAGGATTCACATTTGGATATAATGAGTTGTGAGACACTCGCAGAAATCAAATAGGAAGTGGGAGCTTAGAAAATGGATCTGAGAAGAAGTCAATGCATACATCATCAGCAAGGTGATGAGGAACAGTTGAGGTTATCCATGGAGACTCTGTGGAGATTGCTGAGAGTACCCACCACACATCCTCTGCAAGTCCAGCACTGAGAAACTGATTAGAGGAGGACCCAGTAGAAAGGAGGATGAGGAGAACACTGAGAGGCAGAAGGAAAACCAGAAAAATGTGAAATTACCAACTCCAAGAGAGAAGCATTCTAGGAAGAGATCCCATTCAGCTCCCATCAAATGATGCTTAAATGGACTTAAAAGAAGATGCAGCATAGTATCTATTGGATTTTCCAAGATGGAATTTATAACATTATACAAATAGCTCTGAGGATGATGCCAAATAGAAAAGGCTGAATAGAAAACAGTTTCAAACATAACATGATTATTTAAATAGAAATACATATGTGTTACTGGACTCTGAGACTAATATACACCTTCTCTTGGACACAATTGATTTCCAAAGGCAGACCGAGTTACTGTTAGGTGGTGAGATCTGGGTGATTCTTATCTTCTTTTTAATATATGCTATATTTTTTTGTTCATTTTATAGATTTTCAATCATTTCTTGATTAATTATATTAAGTGACAAAAATAGCCAAATAATGTGAAGTCCATTCATGTCTTCATTTAAACTAATCCTGTTTTTATTGACAGGCAATATGCACAATTTGGGAAATGGTCAATTAACTAATGTGTTCATACCAGTCACAGTATTTCTTCTTTTTTTATTAGAGACAGGGTCTAACTACATTGCTGATATGGTTTGTCTGTGTCTCCACCCAAATCTCATCTTGACTTATAGCTCCCATAATCCCTATGGGTCATGGGAGGGACCCAGTGAGAGGTAATTGAATGATGGGGGCAGGTTTTTCCCATGCTGTTCCTGTGGTAGTGAATAAGTCTCATGAGATCTGATGGTTTTATAAATGGGAGTTCCCCTGCACATGCTGTCTTGCCTGCTGTCATGTAAGATGTGCCTTTGCTCTTCCTTTGCCTTCTGCCATGATTGTGAGGCCTCTCCAGCCATGTGAAACTATGAGTCCATTAAACCTCCTTTTCTTGATAAGTTACCCAGTCTCTGGTATTTCTTTATAGCAGTATGAAAATGGACTAATGAAATTGCTCTGGCTGGTTTCTAACTCCTGGGCTCAAGCAATCCTCCCACCTCAGCCTCCCAAAGTACTGATATTGCAGGCATGAGCCACCATGTTCAGTCAGTCCCAGAATTTCTGAAAGGATTGATCTTCTCTTTTTGCCTTGTCCTGACATTTCTAGATTAGACAAAAATTATTTCCTTTTGAACCAAGTTTACTATAATAAATAACGCCATGTCAAAAAACCATGGGTAGCTTTAAACTCCTTTAAATTAATAGATTGTTATAATTCCAACAGTATCCCACTCTTTTCCATCTCAAAAACCTGCCTCATAACAAATGCTCCTTTTGCAGAAATATTAGCAGAGCATTTATTTAATTTTTTCATCAAAGAATAACAGCAAAACAAGAAGGACAAATATGCATATATGCATTGGTATCCCAGAAGACAGTATACACGTAGTGTATAGGAAATAATCACAACATCAAATTGACAAAACTATGCATCTTTAGTGACTTCATTATTTTAAGATCATGGAGACCCATCTGTGGTCGATGAGGCAAAACTGACAGCTGCCTGTTCTTGTAAATAAAGTTTTATTGAAATTCTGCCACGTTCATTAATTTACATATTGTCCATGGCTGTTTTTTCGCTACGAAGGCAGAGATGAGTAGTCGTAAAAGAGACTATATTGTATTCAAAGCCTAAAATACTTTCTATCTGGTCCTTTACAGGAAAAGGTTGCAGAACTCTGATTTAGAGCGTCTACTATGTGCAAGTAACAGAAAAAGAAACCTCTTCATGTGGTTAAAACTTAGGGCAATAACAAAAGTATCAAAAATACTGGAAGAGGTTCCTAGAAGATAGAGAGATGATGTCCAGCTGGGTTACTGCAGAGGTTAACAGGAGAAGAACGTAAATGAGGCTTCTTTCTTAAGGCAAGGATATGAAGCAAACATAGCTGGAGAACTTGGTCCTTTTCCATTGGGCTGATGTTTCCTGAAGACTGTCCCACTTTCTTGATGAGAGCTCCTGAGGGCATGCTCATCTTTGACTAACCAAATGTACACCAGTCCACTCAACCTTCTAAGAAGGTCTGCAGAAATAAATGCAGAATTTCTCAAATGCATAACAAGTCATGAAATACAGTCTGGGGAATGATCTTGTAACTATGCAGAATGAGGTAATGTTTTGGGAGCAGGAGTGCAATATTCTGGGAAAGCTAGATTTGTGAGAAATTCTATATAGCCAGGAAATGAGGTGCTAGATGGATGGTTGAATGTTGGCCAAAAATAGTCAGAAAGCTTTGCTGCTCATTTGCTTGTTGAAATTTGATAACTAACAACCCAAAAGTTTTGGGAGCCTTTGCACAAGTATGATATTGACAGAGGTAGCAATAACCTAAATACAAATTAAAATAATTCCTAATCCACTTAGAACCAGCTGAACTGATACTGGCTACATGACCCACTAAAAACTAATAATATTTACTTCTTAAAATGTGTCCAACAGTGTTTGAACACATGCATTGAAGGAACATGTAATAGCAGTTTCTATAGCTAGCAAGAAGCTGAATCAGAAAAACTTGACCATGCACTACACAAATTTCCCTGCCTCTCTTCTCTCTCTGCATTAAATTCTACCGAGAGAAGTTAAAGGTCTGCTTTGTTTTTGAATAGATCTTAAACATGATGATTATTGACCTCATACCCAAAGTCAATTAATACTGAACAAAATCGAGATAGGCTCATTCAACCAAGAACAAAACAAGGATCCCCGTATAGATATGATTATTGGAAATTCTGCACAATAAACTAAGACTTGGAGTAGAAATGAAAGGTCCAAATATTGGAAATGACAAGGAAAAATTAGATTTATTTGCAGATGCTCTGACTGTCTGCTGTAAAAGCATGATGATCTATTATTAGAGGGTTGAGCAAATTGATTTGTTCTAAATTATTTTAATGTATTTTATATATGCCAGATATAAGTAATAAAAAAAGTTTAAGCAGTCTTGAAATAATAAAATACAGAGTGTAAAATACATTGAGATACACTCTGTAGGGGACAAGTTTCCATCAGCCCATATACATACGTGTGTGTGTGTGTGTATACGTGTGTATATATATATGTGTGTATATATATGCGTGTGTGTGTATATATATATGGACATATGGGCTAAACTTCTGCCTTAAAAAAAGCAATGTGCCTTTATTTTATTTTCTTTTTAAACTAAATTAAATTTTAAGTTCTGGGATACATGTGCAGAATGTGCAGGTTTGTTACATAGGTAAACGTGTGTCATGGTGGTTTGCTGCATCTATCAACCTGTCACTCAGGTATTAAGCCCCACATGCATTAGCTATTTATCCTGATGTTCTCCCTCCCCCCATTTCCCTGACAGGCCCAAGTGTGTGCTGTTCCCCTCCACATGTCCATGTGTTCTCATTGTTCAACTCCTGCTTATAATTGAAAACAGGCTTTGTTTGGTTTTCTGTTCCTGTCTTAGATGGCTGAGGATTATGGCTTCCAGCTCCATCCATGTCCTGCAAAGGACATGATCTCATTCCCTTTTATGGTTCATAGTATTCCATGGTGTATATGTACCACATTTTCTTTATCCAGTCTATCATTGATGAGCATTTGGGTTGAATCCATGTCTTTGCTATTGTGAATAGGGCTGCAGTGAACATACACATGCATGCATCATTGTAATAGAATTATTTACATTCCTTTGGTTACATACCCAGTAATGGGATTGCTGGGTCAAATGGTATTTCTGGTTGTAGGTCTTTGAGGAATCACCACACTGTCTTCCACAATGGTTGAACTAATTTACATTCCCACCAACAGTGTCAAAAAGTTCCTGTTTCTCCACAGCCTCAAAATAGCCTCACCAGCATCTGTCATTCCTTGACCTTTTAATAATTGCCATCTGACTGGCATGAGATGGTATCTCATTGTGGTTTTGATACGCATTTATCTAATGATCAGTGATGCTGAGCATTTTTTCATATGTTTGTTGGCCGCATAAATGTCTTCTTTTGAGAGCTGTCTGTTCATGTCATTTGCCCACATTTTAATGGGGTTGTTTGATTTTTTTTTTTTCTGGTAAATTTGTTTAAGTTCCTTGTAGATTCTGGATATTAGACCTTTGTCAGACGAATAGAGTGCAAATTTTTTCTCCCATTCTGTAGGTTTCCTTGTTTACTCTGGTGATAATTTATTTTTCTGTGTAGAAGTGTTTTAGTTTAATTACATCCAATTTATCAATTTTTGCTTTTGTTGCAATTGCTTTGAGGTTTTCATCATAAAATATTTGCCTGTGCCTATGTCTTGAATGGTATTGCCTACATTTCCTTCTAAGGTTTTTATAGTTTTGGGTTTTACATTTAGGTCTTTAATCCATCATGAGTTAATTTTTCTATAAGGTGTAAGGAAGGGGTCTGGTTTCAATCTTCTGCATATGGCTGGCCAGTTTTCCCAGCACCATTTGCTTGTTTTTGTCAGATTGGTTGAAGATCACTTGATTGTAGATGTGCAGTCTTATTTCTGAGATCTCTATTCTGTTCCATTGGTCTACATGTCTGTTTTTGTACCAGTACCATGCTGTTTTGGTTACTGAAGCCTTGTAGCATAGTTTGAAGTTGGGTAGCGTGATGTCTCCAGCTTTGTTCTTTTTGCTTAGCATTGTCTTGTCTGTATGGGCTCTTTTTTGGTTTCATATGAATTTTTAAGTAGTGTTTTCTACTTCTGTGAAGAATGTCAATGGTAGTTTACTGGGACTAACTTTGAATATAGAAATTACTTTGGGCTGTATGACCATTTTCATATTGATTCCTTCTATCCATGAGCATGAAATGATTGTGTCCTCTCTGATTTCCTTGAGCAGCGGCTTGTAGTTCTCCTTGAAGAGGTCCTTCCCTCGTTAGCTGTATTTATAGGTATTTTATTCTCTTCATAGCAATTGCAAATGGAAGTTCATTCATGATTTGGCTCTCTGTCTGTTTATGGTTGGTGTATAGGAATGCTACTGAACTTTGCACATGGATTTTATATCCTGAAACTTTGCTGAAGTTGCTAATCAACTTAAGAAGCTTTGGGGCTGAGACAAGGGAGTTTTCTAGATATAGGATCATGTCATCTTCAAACAGAGGCAACTTGACTTCCTCTCTTCCTATTTGAATACCTTTATTTCTTTCTCTTGCCTGATTGCCCCAGCCAGAACTTTCAATACTGTGCTGAATAAGAGTGGTGAGAGAGGGCATCCTTGTGCATTACATTAACGGCCACCCTTCATGTAATCTGCCCCACTGACTCTACAGGCCAGGTAAAAAAAAAAAAAAAAAAAAAAAAAAAAAAAAAAAAAAAAAAAAAAATTCAAATAGCCATGGGGAACCATTAAATGTTTTATGCAGGAAAATGACATGATCCAATTTTTGTTTTAGAAAATTCTCTAAACTCTGACTACAGAGACTAGAACACATTATAGGTGATATGTCCTAGAGCCAGAGGAGCCAAAGAGAAGAAAGTGTTTGCTGTAAAGGAGAAAAATGTTCTCAAATTGTATATCCTAACTCTGAAAAATGAGGACATAGGTTTTTACTTAAATCTCTCTGATGTCCTAGGAGCCTTAAAACGTTTAAGGAGCATCTAGGATAGCTATGGACTCCTGAGGAAAGTTCTTTCTCTATGATACTCATATATGGAAATACATGTTTCCTTCTGCAGGTTCATGGCAGAGGCTCTATGTCAGTCTAGGGCATGTCTGCATGACTCCCACTTGCTTCTGAGAGTAATGCAGACATGCTCTAGACTGTCATAAAGCCTCCCTCATTTTGAGTTCTGCAATTCCTGCCCTTGCAGTCAATGCTCAGCTCAGAGGCCAGGGTATTTCTCTAAAAACATAAACCACAGCATGCTCTCTGCTGCTAAGCCTGTTGATCTCTGACCAGGCTGTTGCCCACTCACTGCCTGGATAAAGTTGAGCAATGAGACAGAGATGTTGCAGTAAAATGAGAGTTTAATTGTTGCAAGGCAACCGAGCAAGGAGGACAGGAGATATTTCTCAAAGCTACCTCCTCAAAACTTCAGAGGCTAGGGTTTTTAAAGTTGATTTGGCAAGCAGGGGCACTAGTGGCGGGTGCTGCTGATTGATCTGGGATGAAATCATAGAGGTGTTGAAACTGTCTTCATGCACTGAATCAGTTCCTGGAAAGAGAGGGAGTCACAACACCCTACAAGTCAGTTCATTGGTTGGGGTCACAGGCCACTAGTCTGGTTGGTGTCAGTTGGCCCACTTGCAAGCCAGGTCTGAAAAATATCCCAAAGACCAGTTTTAGGTTTTACAATACCTTTTGTGACTGCCAGTTACTATGGAAAGCAAGCTGGGAAACAGTGGCAGGTTATCGTTTACTATGCCTGGAGTATAGCAGAAAAGTTTTCTGCTATAAAACTTTTTTTACTGATATTTAAAATATTAAAACTATTTTACTGATATTTGATTACTGATATAATCAAAACTTTGATTACTGATATTTCCAGTAATCAAAGCTGCCTGGCACCCCCTTGGCAAGCTCAACTTCTGGAAGCTATTGAGGGGGTCTACATGATCTAAGGATCACTGTTTTTTAAAAGAAAAAACAAGTTCATTAATCTTGCGGGCAGCCTGCCCAGGGGCCAGGACAGGAAAATAATCAATTATTAGTGGCTACCACTTATTGAAATGACTATGCACAAGCAATCATGCACGGAGTAGGAAAACATCAGAGAGAAAGGAAAATATCTTACTGAAATTCAGGCCCCTACCATAATTTTAATTTTGTGGCCTTTTTAAATTCTATGATGGCAGTTTCATACCTCTGCAACAACATACAGCTGCATTTGAAATGCACTGGGAACACTTGGCCCTGGTTTACGCAACTCCATCTTATCTTCTGCACCATCATTGTCCACTATAAAAGGAGACTTCAGAAAGTTCATGGAAATATTGTGCTATGAACAAACTACGCATGGATTTCAAATTTTTGTTCCACCAAGATAAACTCCTACTAGCTTGTTATAACATGGATCGAGTTTGAGGCACTAAGAAGGATTAGACATCAGTGTGAAAAGAGCCCCTATCAGAGCAATGTGAATTTCACCACAATTGAAGCAAGAACAAACATCAAATTTATGATGAGGCTTGGGTGGAAGAAGGGTGAAATCATGGATGCTTTATGAAAGTTTTATCAGGACAATGCTCCCAAAGAAATCAGCAGTTTACAAATGGATAACTCATTTTAAGAAGGGATAAGATAATGTTGAAGATAAAGCTTGCAGCGGAAGACCATCCACATCAATTTTAAAGGGAAAACTAATCTTGTTTGTGCCCTAATTGAAAAGTACTGATGATTAAAAGCAGAAACAATAGCCAACACCGTAAACATCTCAACTGGCTCAGCTTACACAATTCTGACTGAAAAATTGAAGTTGAGCAAACTGCAGAAGATGGGTGCCAAAATTGTTGCACCTGGATCCACTGAAGACAAGAGCAAAGCTTTCTATGGAAATTTTAAACAAGTGACATTAAGATTCTGAAGCATTTCTCTGAAGAACCATTAAAAGAGAGAAAACATAGCTTTACCAGTACCATCCTCAAGGCAAAGCACAATCAGAGCAATGACTACTAAGACGTGAAAGGGGTCCTGTCAAAACCAAAGTGGATGGATCAAAAACAAAGATCATGGCAACAGTTTTTCAGAATGATCAAGGCGTTTTACTTGTTGACTTTTTGGAGGGACAAAGAACAGTAACATCTGCTTATTATGAGAGTGTTTTGAGAAAATTAGCTAAAGCTTTAGCAGAAAAATGCCCAAGAAATCTTCACCAGGGAGTCCTTCTCCACCACTACAATGCTTCTACTCATTCCTCTCATCAAACAAGGGCCATTCTACAAGAGTTTCAATGGAAAATCATTAGGCATCCATCTTAAAGTCCTGATTTGGCTCCTTTTGACTTCTTTTTGTTTCCTAATCTTAAAAAAAAATTAAAGGGCACCTCTATTTTTTAAACCTACTTAAAGGGCACCCATTTTTCTTTAGTTAATAATGTAGAAAAGTTGGTATTGACATGGTTAAATTCCCAGGAGTCTCAGTTATTTAGGGATGGACTAAAATGACTGGTATTATCGCTTACAGAACTTGAACTTGATGGAGATTAAGTTGAGAAATATAGTTTATATATTTTTTAATTTTTATCTTTTAATTCCATTTGTCCATGAACTTTTTGAAGTCCCCTCATTTCTAACTGCAGAGGAGTTCTTTATATGCATTCAAAAGAATAAGCCATTTCCTACAGCCAGGCCTTTTCCCTGGCTGTACCTTTCATCAGGAGAGAGAAATCTCTTGCCTAAGTCCAGCCCTTGTCTCGCATATGATCAGACTTGGGCATGGAATATTTCTCAGGCGCTGTCTCTTCTGGTTTTCCTCTAGCCAAGTCTCAAATCTCCCCATTACCCAGCATCCAGAACTATTTTTCTTTTCTATGTCTCATTCAGAAGAATGTTTTTTGTTTATTTTTCCCATTGCTACCTTCAAAAGCTGCCTGTGTGAGTAAACAGTAGCAAAGAAGAGATCCTCTTTCACACTGATGGTGCAGCTAAGAAAAGACATCCTCATAACCACAAAATAAGTGACTGAAGGACAAGCTAGACAATTTCTCACACGGCTTCTCCATGTGGGCTCCCGAAAAGAAATTGTTGATAAAGTCCTGCTAACTTACCACTTCTACTTTTTAACTCAGTCTCCAAATGTAGTTCGTGATATGATTCAGGAAGGGGAGGGCTTAGGTATGCAAACATTGCTCACAATCTCTCATTTTTATATTTTCGGTGGCTGTTTTGTTTTGTTTTGTTTTGAGACGGATTCTCACTCTGTCACCCAGGCTGGAGTGCAGTGGTGCGATCTCAGCTCACTGCAACATCCACCTCCCAGGTTCAAGTGATTCTCCTGCCTCAGCCTCCCAAGTAGCTGGGACTAAAGTGTTGGAGAAGGACTCTCAGGTGAAGCTTTCTTGGGCATTTTTCTGCTAAAACTCTAGCTAATTTAGACTGGATAATTTTTGTATTTTTTAGTAGAGATGGAAATTTACCATGTTGGCCAAGCTGGTCTCGAACTACTGACCTCAGGTGATCTGCCTGCCTCAGCCTTCCAAAGTGCTGGGATTACAGGTGTGAGCCACCACACCCAGCCTCGGTGGTTGTTTTGAATACACAGATCCATATGAGTCTTTTAGCATGAACTATGCAAAAGCAATATGCCATCGTCTCTTCCATTTACCTATAAGTCAAAAGATAATATAGTTAATACAGTTCCGTGTTCTTAGTGTCACTCACAAATGATATCTCTGGCATCCTGTGTGTCTGTTGGGCTTCTATAGATCATGACAGACAGCAGAGATAGAAAATCAACCTTCAAGTCCCACTTTCCCTTCCAACAGGAGCACCATTTCCTCTCTGTGTAGCCTGTATTCACAGAATATCTGCTTGTAAAGCCTGCCTGTTCCATATCCCCCATGAGGCAGAGCATACAGTCTAGTCATTTCTGTAATTTGTCCTTGTAATGGGTTGAATAGTATCTCCATGCAGACATGTCCACCCAGAACCTGTGGATGGAAACTTATTTGGAAAAGGGGTCTTTACAGATGTAATTGAGTTAAGGACTTTGAGATGAGGTCACTCTGGATTAGGGTGAGCCCTCAATGCCATGAGTTTATAAGAGAAGAGAAGACACACAGAGGGGAAGGCCATGTGGTGATGAAGGCAGAGACTGGAGTGATGGGGCCACAAGCCCAGGGACAGCTGGAGTCACCAGGAGCTGGAATCCATAGGAAAGATTCTTTCCTTAGAGCCTCGAGAGGGAGCATGGCCTTCTCCACACCTTGATCTCTGACTTTTTTTCTCCAGAAATGGGAGAATAAATGTCTGTTGTTTAAACCACACAACCTTTGGTAAATTGTTCTGGCATCCCTAGAAAATGAATACAGTCCTATAGTATAATTATGAATTTTACTCAATAGCTCATCTCTTTAATGAACACTTACATTTTGACTTTTTGTTCCAATTATTGAATAAAAGACTTGGTAATCAAATAAAAGATGTAAATTCAGATACTGTTCTGCAGATGAGGGAGATTTTGTTTAGAGGAGTGAGCCACTTGAAATTCCACTGCTTAGGTGACGTAACAAGCCACCCAGACAGCTCTCCCAGACCCCTGGGTTAATAAGCACATGTTAAAGGTGAACTATAGGTTTGCCTCAGCTAACACGGGCCTTCCATGAATGAGTAGGCTGTATAGGTGCCTCCGATATTGGTGGGTAGGTAGATGTTCCTAGTTCATTTTCAAACAGATAAAGAGTTTAAAAATTAATTTTAATAAAGGGAGGAATAACCTCTAATGGTAATTCTAAGAAGACATTATGTCTGTGATGAGTACCTCAGAAGATGCCTATATTGATTTGCGTAAATTGATTGTTTTACAAGCTAGAATTAAAATATCTTAAAGTGCCAAGATAAGGATAGTTGAACTATGAAGTTTTGAGAAGGTGAGTATCTATAATGGAGCTAATCATTAGGAAGCAGTGGACCAAAATAAAGAATCATTTGATTACACATTGTTTTAGATAAATTATGAGAAACAAGTGTTAGAGAAAAGGTTCTCAAAGCGGTGTCCACATTAGCAGAAACAGGCTCATCTGGGACCTGCTTATAAATGCACATTCTCAGGTCTTACTCCAGGCAGACTTGCTAAATCAAACACTCTAGAGTGGGGACCAGAAATCTGCATTTCAACAAGTCCTCCCAAAGATGCAGATGCAAAACCTCTGCTAGAATATGACTAACATGAAACCATTTACTCTTCTAGCTCTGTGAGTAGTTTCACAGAGAATGTGGCAATTGTATAAAAAGAATACAGTTTTTACTTCTTTGGAGAATAGAACCTGTAACCTTCCAATGGTTTCTTAAAGAGACTGGCTATTGGGAAATCTGCATTTTATTATTAAACCTTAGTAATAGCAGGTTTTCAGCTAATAAATTAAATTTGGACAAAACCTGGCTGGGGAAAATGGTTGCAGGAGAGCCCATTTCTGATCACGCCCCGGGGAAAAACCTGAAATCAGTGCTGAGTTTTCCCTTCCTGAAGCAGTCGGTAACAGCCTTGTCCTTAAATTGGCTGCCCAAGCTGCTCTCTAGGAAAAGTTAATACGTTCCCAGAGGATGACATCAACCTTCATTAAGAGCCCCACCCTGGAAGATGCAAAGACATGCATCTCTGTTGAATATACAGGTGACCTGGAGAAGGGGTGCGGGTGAACTCCAGAGAAAAACTGAAAAGTTTACTCTCACGTCTCTCTTGATTTCCAGAAAAGAGTGAGACCAGTAGGCTCCATGTCCCCATTTTCCAATGCTTATTTAGATTTCGAAACGGCTTCGCAGACCCAGCCGTATGTGTTGCATAAAGCCTGTTGGGTTTATTACTGATGACAGTCCTAGCTTTCCTAAAAAAGAATGCAACACGAAATTAAATTATCTCCTCGATAATGACAGGATTGCAATCAGAGAATAAAATTTGTTTTCTCATCTGGTTATATCCAAAAGGCTACATTGAGATGAGCCATCTCTCCATTTTGCAGAAGTGAAAATCGTATAGAATATTTGTGTGAGTGTGTTTAGGGAGTGCTTTGACACAGGAGAATCATAGAACAGCAGGAAAGTGGATGTGAAAGTTAGTCTTCTGAGTAAAGTGAGGGTGAAGGGAAGATATAGTAGAAACAGTTAGGATATTTCAAGGTAATTGAAATGCAAAAGTGAATCCTTTTTTTTTAACTTAATTATGATAGAAGACAAAATAAAGAGAATCTTAGAAATCTTGAATATTCACATCAGTTTAAGCAATAAAATATTTTCCAGAAATCTGTAAATAACATAGAAATAGCATTTGCTCTTTGTCTCTCTCTCTCTATGCCTGCCTCTCTCTGTTTCTTTCTGTCTCTCTTTCTGTCTCTCTCTCTCTCTCTCTTTCACACACACCTCTCCATTTAAGATAGATAGATAGACAGATACAGATAGATATAGATATAGGTAACAGGTAGTATTGCTCTGAGTCGGGTATTTACAATGTGGTACACGTGATTTTGACTGTGTTTGACATTCTTATTGTGAAAAAGGATATAACTTGGAAATAAATTACGTTTAGGCATCCATACACACTCTTCAAATAGGCAATTGGAATGAAAGTATGCCCAGTGAGACTAAAAATCGTAAAACTCCGTGTAATGTGAAAGGTGAAGGAGCATTTTAGAATGCATATTGAAACACAATAAATAGAATAGAATGCCTGAATTCCTATCCCAGGATGTGATTTCAAGGCACAATGAGATAAAATGCCTGGAGAGAGAGAATAACGACGACTTTAGACACTGAGGCAATTCCCAGGGTAAGTTCAGAGTGACACACTGCACCTGGACCTTAAGCAAATGAGCAATGGTCGGTTGGGCTCAGGGGACTTCTGGGGTAGACTAGCCCTGGTTCGGGGTCAGAAGAAGCTTGACATAGCCTTTCTTCAAGCCATACATCTATCGATCTAGGAACAGCAAAAGTGCACTCAGTGGGATTTAGGACTTTCCCCAAAGCGTTACAGACACAGAGCTCCATCGGTCATCTGTGGATTCTCTCGGTTCCCATGCCTTGTCTTGAGGTTTTTGTTGATTTGGGATTTCTTTCCTGCTTTGTCCAATAATTCCACCAGATTCTGGTGGGATCATCCAGGACTCTTTCAGCATCCATCTTTGTCCCTATTGATTGATACCTGTAACCTCTTGCTGTCTGATTTTCCCACCAATCTCCCAGTGCACATCCACACCACCCCTTTGAATCTACTTTTTTTCTCCAAGGTTACCAATGACTTCAGAAAATGCAGTCAGATCCCGTTAACTCCTCTTAGCCCATTATTGACATTACAGTATTTGACTCTGTTCACCTACATCTCAGTTTCAAGGCACAGCTCTGTGGTTTTGAGTCTGTTTGCCTTCTTCATTGACTTCTGTTTCAACAACACTTCTTATAAGTCAGAATTTCCCAAAGCTATGCCTGAGTTCAGCCTGTGTCTCCAAACTCTGCTTTCTATGGGCTCTTAACCATCCCTATAGCTTCCACCATGAGTTCTCTGCTTCTAAGTCCCTAATCTGTGATTCTCTTCTCTCATTTCTAAATGCCAAACACCTACACCTGGAACTCAGCACTTCTAAAATTAAATTCATGATTGCCTACTCTCTTCTTGCAGTCTTGATTGTTTATTTGTGTTCTCTAATTTAATAATAAAACCATGGAATACTATGCAGCCATAAAAAATAATGAAATCATGTCCTTTGATGCAATACGGATGCAGCTGGAGGCCATCGTCCTAAGTGAACTAATGCAGAAACAGAAAACCAAATACAAGTTTATACTTATAAACAAGAGCTAAACATAAGGTACTCATGGACACAAAGATGAGAATAATAAATACTGGGGACTCCTAGAACAGGGAGAGAGGGAGGTGCAAGTGTTGAAAAACTACCTACTGGGGACTCTGCTTACTACCTGGCTGACGGGTTTAATCATACACAAAACCTCAGGACGATGCAATATACTCATGTAACAAACCTGGATCTAAAATAAAAGTTGAAAAATGTAAAAAAAAAAAAAAAAAAAAAAAAAAAAAAAAAAAAAAAGGCTGGGCGCGGTGGCTCACACCTGTAATCCCAGCACGTTGGGAGGCCGAGGTGGGCAGATCACCTGAGGTCAGAAGTTCAAGACCAGCCTGGCCAACATGGCAAAACCCCATCTCTACTAAAAATACAAAAAGTAGCCAGGCGTGGTGGCGCATGCCTATAATCCCAGCTAATCAGGAGGCTGAGGCAGGAGAATCGCTTGAACCCAGGAAGCAGAGTTTGCAGTGAGCCAAGATTGTGCCATTGCACTCCAGCCTGGGCAATAAGAGTGGAACTCGGTCTCAAGAAAACAAACAAACAAACAGACAAAAACCACCTTCCTTGCCTGCAGACTCAACATTTCACTTTGTTTTATCATGGTCTCCTTCCCATCCACCCACTCACCAATACAATTGGTTGTCAAAATCTGTTATTTATAGCTTTCAAACATCTCTTCTGAATTCTTCTCTTGATTTTTCCTTGCATTCATCAAGCACTTGCCCACCCTGTTGTATTTGCACCTCCCTGATTTTTCTCTGGTTTCTCACTTCTTCCATCTCATTGTTTTCTTTAAACCACAATCAGCCCAGCCCTATTAAATATCTTTGAAAGAAACTACATTTTCCTTAATATTAGCTGCATTTCTCAGTCAACATTTGAATTGTTACCTTATTTGGGGACCAGGCCATACATCTGCCTCACTTACCTGACACCTGTTTGAAGTCTAATATGATTTCTTGTTCATCCAGAAGCTTCTGCACATTCAGCACCCTGTCACCTGCCAAAAGAGTTGCAATGCACCCAAAATCAGGTTGCCTCTCTGTTTGGTAAGGGTGTTTTTCAATGTGCTTCGAGCTGAACGTCATATATATTATCTCATTCAGCTCACAACAATTCTGTAAAGTATTGATTATGCCTCCAGTATATATGAGGAAAAGGAAGATCACAGTGATTAAGCAATTTTGCTTAACTGGTTAGTAAAAGAATTAAATATTTGTTGTGTGGCTTGGAAACCATGATTTTTCTCCCAAGACACCACACAACCTCTCAGTAAGAATACATCAATAATTAATGCTGGATAGATCTCTCCAGTTCTATCACAAATGGGACCAAAATATATGACCCCTATTCTTCACCTTTCTTTTTATGTGATCAAGGAAGTCTGTCCACACAATATTTAGGACACACTATGGAAAAAAAAAAGGATCAAATCAAAATTCTTATTGTGTAATGGTGGGAGGTTGAATCACAGTCCGCAAAGTTGTTCACATCCTAATCCCAGAAGCTGTGAAAATGTCACTATACCTGGAAAAAAGGAAACGAGTAAGGATCTTAAAATGGGGAGATCATCTTGGGCTAGCCAGGTAGGTCTTCATAAGAGAGAGGTAGGAGGGTCAGATTTAGAGACAGAGACATAAGGATAGAAAGAGATGTCAGAGTGATGCAGGGCCATGAGCCAAGGAATGCAGGCGGGCTGTGGGAGATGGGATAGGCAAGGCAGCAGACTTTCCTTTAGAGCCTCCAGAACAAATGCAACCCTGCTGACCTATTTTGGACTTCTGACCTATAGGACTGTAAGATAACTCTGATCATTAATATTGAGTGTTAATTTGATTGGATTGATTGAAGGATGCAAAGTACTTTTCCTGGTGTGTCTCTGAGGATGTTGCCAAAGGTGAGTAACATTTCAGTCTGTGGACTGGAAAAGGCAGACCCACCCTCAACTGGGTGGACACCATCTAATCAGCTATCAGCGTGGTCAGAATAAATGCAGGCAGAAGAACATGGAAAGACAGACTCATTTAGTCTTCTGGCCTCCATCTTTCTCCCGTGTGGATGCTTCCTGCCGTTGAACATCAGACTTCAGGTTCTTCACCTTTGGGACTTGAACTGGTTTCCTTGATCCTCAGCTTGCAGATGCCCCATTGTGGGACCTCACTATGTGATCATGTGAGTCAATACTCCTTAATAAACTTCCCTTTATATACACATCTATCCTATCAGTTCTGTCCCTCTAGAGAACCCTGACTAATACAACAACATATTTTTATGTTGTTTTAAGCCACTGGATTTGTGGTAACTTGTTGTGGCAACCATAGGACACTAAGACAGCCATCGACATTAAATAAATTTACGAAAGATGAAAAATTAATGAGCACAGATAAAAGATTCTTCCAAGCAGGAGCAGGGAACATGGAAAAATACTCCCCTTCATATTTTTTCTTTTTATTTTTTTAACCAATTCTTTCCTTGCATACAAGAAAGAATCATAGAAGCATGGTCTGAACAAAAGGGAATGGATGCATTGGCTCCCCTGACTTAATTGGGGTTGAGGGATAAATTTTAGGATTCCCAGTGAAATTTGAATTTTTGATGAACAACAAGTGATTTTTTTAAAGTGTGTGTATACCCAATATTCTGCAGAGACTTACCTCATTGCTATATGTGACACAGGAGTTAAGAAGAAATCATTTAGGCAGATAGTAAGGTTATGGGAGTCCTCAGTAAGGCTTTCCTTTTTAATGAAAAGCAGCCCCAAATCACTTTCTAAGAAACAGCAGGCTGTAAAGTTGAGCTGCAGACATAGACAAGCAAGCTGGGAGCTTGCACGAGTGAATGCTGGCAGGAACTAAAGAACAGACATGTTCAAGATGGCAGTTCCATCTTCCCTTTTCTGTCAGCCACATGTGCTGTAAGGAGCAGAGAAGATGGCACTGATCAACTGGAAAGCCCATTTGCATAACAAGATTAGGGTGGGGCAACCAGTCTTCCCCCGAACCCACACTAGTAAACGTCATACCTGATCGAACCAATCTGTAAGACATATGTAAATCAGACACTGCCTCCTCAAACCTGTCTATAAAATCTGGTGCATTCGCTGCCAGCCGGTCCTTTCTGCTTGGAGACCCCTTTCTCTACAGAGAGAGCTGGTTCTCTTTCTCTTCTCTTCTGTCTGTTAAACCTCCATCCTAAACTCCTCATGTGTGCCCATGTTCGAAATTTTCCCAGCATGCAATGACACATCTCAGGGTATACACCCCAGGAAACGTAGCCACTTCATATGGACATCATTATTTTAAGAAATAGATTGCAGAGTCCCTAATGGAAATAGATGAAGACGCAGCTGAAAAGAGTAGATGTTTAGTGCATGTATTCCTCATGGCAAGCGGTTTTGAAGCGTGGCTCAGAGAGCCATGGTTCTTGGGCTGAAATTGGGCCCGACTATTGATTTATGTATGAGAATTATTCCCAAAACAGAGTTAGATTGCATTTATACACTCATCCCCTCTTCCTTCAACCAAATTATTGATTTTCATAGATTAAGTGGGCTTCTTATTCTTGTGACTCTTCACCTCTTGAATTCTGTATGCATTTTTAAGCAAAATGCGGATATTTTATCTACTCTTCTAATGCAAATATTTATTGGATAAAATGTTTAAAAAGCAGCAGCCTCCAGAAGACAGCACAGTGAGTTACCATCAGTCACAATTACCAATTACCCATTCAAAAGTGGTGGGATATGGAAGTCAGGCTCCAGGACATGCCTTGATACCAAGCCGAAAAAAAAGTCTAGTACTGAAACACCTTACATTTAATTCACAGATAAAGAGCATACGTTTTAAAATGGCAAGTCCAGAGAGTTGTGCCACCTATTTTCTTTGATAAGTGATTCCGATAAGGTTTCCCTGAGAAGTTAACACCTCTAGGTATTTGGAGCTCATTTTGGCATATGATTTTTTTTTTCTAAAAAATACAGATTGAGTGTAAGTTTATCTAATGCAAGTTTAGCATTTATGCAAGTTTAGAATTTTTAATTGGGTTCAATATCTGCTTTTGCTGCCAAACTTCTGAACAGTAATAACAGGTAGTAACACGATGTTCAAGATGTTATCCAAATAAATGAGAACTGGCAGTAGGGAAAAAAAGAGTTTAGTGTACACACACACATATACATACATATATGCGCATATACATATATACACATGTACATACACACTATCATACAACATACTGTCAACCTAAAATCATCAAAAGGATCAGAATCCAGTATAAAAGAGTTTATTCAGTTAGAAAGCTAAGAACAGCCATTCAGGTAACACAGATTCTGAAGAAATGGGATCATTGCTTCAAAACGGGAAAGCTAAGGTCTTGCTTACATGGCAAGAAAAAAAAAATTGAACAGGATTACAATATTTTTTCTACAAGGCTGATTTATGAGTTTCAGCAATTTGATTAATTACGGCTGTTTTCTTTGCCTTTTCTAATTAAAAATATATTTAATATTTCATCTTAGACAATGTGGTAATTGTGAGGTCTTTGTGTATGAGTAGTAAGAGAGAAGTTAATCCATAATGAAAATCAACCATGCAGTGGGAAGGGGGCCTTCCCTGGTGCCCTTTAGTCTTTCACAACATTTTACAAAACAATGTGGGTAAAGCAAAGGCTATTTTATAATCAGCGGAAACAAGGTTGCAGCTGCGTCGGTTATAGCTGTCTGTCAGGTGACTCAGGTCTCATAATTACATTCCTTTACGTCTGAAAAAAATTAAAGTTCCAATAGCTTTAATTTTGAGTTACTTATTTTTACAATACTTATACTAAAGAGTTTTTTGTTGTTTATCTAAAATTTGAATATAACTGGTCATCCTGTATCATTTACTAGTTCTGACGACTCTAAATGGAGAGTTCAGAGTTTGGGTATACTTCAGGGAAACTTCATCCAGCAACTCCTTTATGAACCAAGCACTTGGTTTTTCTCCTCACACTGGCCTGCCTGTTGTTGTCTCATTCATCTTAAAGCTGACTCCCTTGATGGCCCAAGGTCACTTCCAATTTCACTGCTTCTTGATACATGTCCAGAAAAGATGCATGAGTTCACTTACCCCAACATTCCCGGCCAATCAGAGAGCTCAGGGGGAGATAATGTTATGATACAATTAATCTACGTTGCCTATACTTAGCCTGGAAATCCAGGGCCACGGTGATCTTCTTCAGAACCATGTAGCAACCAAAATGTTTAGAAAAGCAGGAGAAGGCATGAGCAAATGCCCCCTACACTATGCACAAAACCTTGAGAGTGAGAGGTGAGAAGACCTTGAGCATGGATGAAGTCTCACCATAGGGCTGTTTGCAAAGCTTGGAACATTCAAGCTTGGGGAGTTTACTTTTGAGTGTGGATGCTATCTCCAGTTTCCTGTATGCTTGGATTTCAATAACTCTTATGACTAGAACACATCTGTTTATTATTTTATCATTTGATGCTGGGAATTTTGTGTTTATTCTGTGTATTAAGGAGAGAGTCAAAGTGTTTAGTCAAAGGGTTAAGAGTCAAAGGGTTAAGTTAAGGTTTCCCCTAGTACAGGGGTTGGCAGATGTTTGGAGGAAAGAGCCAGATAATGTGTTCAGCTTTATGGACCCCACAGTCTCTGCTGCAGCTACTCAACCTTGCTGTCATATGGAGAAGGCAGCTACAGGCAATATGAAAATGATGAATATAGTAGTGTTCCCATTTGTGCACACAGAAATTTGGATATCGTATAATTTTTATCATCATGAGACATGAGCCTCCTTTTGATTCTTTTCCTAATCATTTAAAAAACATGAAAATGTATTCTTAGCCAGTGGGCCCTAAAGGAACAGATGGCCAGACAGATTTGGTCCACTAGCCATTGTTTAATGGCTCTTCCTCCATGGTGGTAGGTCCCTTAGCTTGGCCGCACGTCAGAATCACCATCCAAGGTGAAGCTAATTATACTCCTTGTGATTGAGATCCCTGAATCACTAGTTCTAGGGGTACCATCGTTGTAGGTAACTTAATTCACCCAAGTGGTAACAGGGTAGAGTTCAGGGCAGAAGATCTACTCAAGCATCGCTGGGTGTCTCCCTTGACCTTCTGCTGCATCACTTGTGCTGCAAATCTGGAGAAACAGCTCTGGGCTGAAAAAGGTGAAGAACTTCAAGACTTATAAAAGGCTTTTTAGAATAAGGAGAGTGTGAAGGACGAATGCACACAAATGAGGAGTCCAGTAATAGAAAGCACGTCACCATTCCTGATACACTCTGCACACTGGCCTGATTGATAGTCTCCCAACAAACATTTTCATAGAATATTCATTGCTATCTGATGGCCTGAAATGATCTTTTTAAAGTCAGGTTTTCAAACTTGATAGTTCTAAGTTATTTAAGGTACCACATAACAGCACAGTATTTATCACCAGTAGAAATGATTTCTCCAAAGGAAAAAAAAAATCACATATTGAAGACTCCATTAAAATAGAATTGTTTCTAGTCCAAGAATAAAAGTGGTAGTTTATAGGAATACTGAGTTATAACAAATTTTGACTTCTACATATACTGATGGTTCTCAAATAGGAATATTTCAAATACCTAGATGTGTGTATATATGTGTATGTGTGCCTGTGTTTTGTCTCACGATGTCAAGTGAATTGGTCTGAATGTTTTGTAAAATTACAATAAAATATCAAGACAAGTCTATCCTTTCATCTGACAAATTTGCAATATTTAATGGAATTGGCATAAAATCCTCTGTTAATTGAAAATATGTTTGAAGAGTTCAAGGAAAAGGAGAGTTACACTTTTGAAACAAACATTTCTCATCTCATAAAATGGGAAATAATTAGGGTTTTTGAATTTTGTTAGGCAAATTTACATTAATCATATTTTTATTTTAAAAATATATATTGGGTTAGCACATTGCATTTATTTTCAAGGAACTTCTATAAAACTCTTTTAATTTTGCTTTTGTTTTTGTTTTTGTTTTTTTTGAAAAACGGAAAAAATGAAGATTTCAAATTTTATTTATGCTTAATTTATTCATTTTAAATAAGAAAACTGAATTAACAATATTTTAACTAAAAAGCATTTTTTTTTCCTCTCAAACCCTGCTGTTCCTTTATTAAGTTTATATAATATTCTAAATCATTTGTTGTCATTTCAACAATGTTCACAGCATCAGAAGTATAGATTCCATCTCAAGAAACCACTTTCTTTGCTCATACATAAGAGCAACTGCTCACCCATTAAAGTTTTAACCTGAGATTGCAGTAACTCAGTCATATCTTCAGGCTCCATTTCTTATACTAATTCTCTTGCTGTTTCCACCACATCTGCAGTTACTTCCTCCAATGAAGTCTTGAACTCCTCAAAGTCATCCATGAGAGTTGAATCAACTTCTTCCAAACTCCTGTTAATGTTGATATTTTGACCTCCTCTCATGAATCAAAAATGTTCTTAATGGCATCTAGAATGGTGAATCCTTTCCAGAAGGTTTTCAATTTACTTTGCCCAGATCCATTGGGTGCAGCACACCAACAAGGCACAAGTATACATATGTAACAAACCTGCACGTTATGCACATGTACCCTACAACTTACAGTATAATAATAATAAATAAATTTTAAAAAAAAAACTAATCAAACTGTACACTGTAAAAAAAAAAAAAGAAAAAAGAAATACATTTCTAAGGCTATTGCTGCTATAGTCTTATAGTCTTATTAAGAAATTCATTTTGTAAAGAAATGTTTTTGTTTTTTTGAGATGGAGTTTCTCTCTGTCACCCAGGCTGGAGTGCAGTGGCGGGATCTCAGCTCACTGCAACCTCCACCTCCTGGGTTCAAGGAATTCTGCTGCCTCTGCTTCCTAAGTAGCTGGGATTACAAGTGCCTACCACTATACCCAGCTAATTCCTTGTATTTTTAGCAGACATGCGGTTTCACCATGTTGGCCAGGCTGGTCTCAAACTTCTGACCTCAAGTGATCTGCCCACCTCGGCCTCTCAAAGTGCTAGGATTACAGGCATGAGCACCCGGTCAAAACTTTTTTAATTTCAATTATTCCATTTTTCAGATGTATGTGTGTGTTTGCCTGTGTGAAGTCTATATGACAGTATATATGTCTGCATCTATGTACATATTATATAGATATTCATGGGTACAGGATGGGGGATGAGGGATGAGATTTCTTTTACAGTATATAGTCGTACAGCTTATACAGCCACACTATGATCTTTGCTTATCCTTCTAATTAATAATACCTTCAAATGTGCATGAGAACAACAGCAAGATGGCTGCAAAATCATAGTCAGAATTTTTCATTTTGCAAATTTAAGGAACAAGTTTCAAAGAGAATAATTTGAGGATTTAAAATTGTTTAAAGATTTCATACCCCAGTGATTTCTCTTTTATTGGCACAAATAATGTACGTTTTCTCACTATAAAAATGTGGAAGTATTAAAAGGGTATATAATGTCTACAACGGTTACTTTTGTACAATAATTTGACGAGGACATAGAGTGTTCAGATATTTGATTAAACATTATTCTGGGTGTGTCTTCGAGGGTGTTTCTGGCTGAAATTAGCACTTGAACTGATACATTGGGTAAAGCATATTATCTTCCCTGCTGTGGGTGCACATCATCTGACCCATGGAAGACCTGAATACAGTAAAAGACTGAGTAAGATAGAATTATTTCTCTCTGCCTGACTGTCTTAGAGCTAAGGCACTGGTTTTCTCCTGCCTTCAGACTTGATCTTGGACTAAAAATAACATTGCTGACTCTACTGATCCTTAGACCTTTGGATTCACACTGGACCTTGCACCCTCAGCTCTCCAGGGTCTCTAGCCAAAAGACTGGGATTCACACCATTGGCTCTCTTGAGTCTCATGCCTTCAGGCTGGAACTCATACCATCAGCTTTCCTGAGCCTCAGGCCTTTAGACTCAGACTGAAACTCACACCCTCTGCTCTCCTGGGTCTCAGGCCTTCAGACTCAGCTGGAACTCACACCATTGACTCTTCTGGGTATGAGGCCTTCAGACTGGCACTCACACCCTCAGCTCTTCTGGGTCTCAGACCTTCAGACATAGACTGAAACTAACACCCTCAGCTCTCCTGGGTCTCAGGCCTTCAAACCCAGACTGAAACTCACATCCTTGGCTCTCCTGGGTCTTTGGCCTTTAGAGTCAGACAGGAACTCACACTCTCAGCTCTTCTGGGTCTCAAGCCTGCAGACTCAGACCAGAACTCACACCAACAACTCTCCTGGGTCTCAGGCCTTCAGACTTAGACTGGAACTCATACCCTTGGCTCTCCTGGGTTTCAGGCCTTCAGACCAGAACTCACATCATGGGCTCCCCTGGCTTTCCAGCTTTCCCACTGCAGATCTTGGGACTTCACGGTCTCCACAATCCTATAAACCAATTCTTTACAGTAAATCTTTCTCATCGGCCATTAAATCAAGAATGGTAAATATATGATGTACCATTTCTAAGAAATTATGTGATTTCTAAGAAAAATGTTTTATTGTTGCTTGCCAATAATACCTCTAATTCAAATGGGAGTAACTCTGACCTTTAAGACTGACAAGGTTGTTAATCCAATTCATGTTCAAAGCATTGTTCTATGAAATGTACTAAAATATAGATATGAAGAAGACAGAATTCAGACCCTAGAACATTTAGGACCATTCAGGAGGGAGATGTGTGCACAATGGGCCATACTGTCAAGACTAAAGAGCACCTAAACCATCCCACTCCTCAGTTGCTGACCCCAAACCAAGCTTTTGTATGATATGTGCCCATGTTCTGGGCCTGAATCCCAAACAAGGCCCGTTGGTTGGAAATGTCTTTATTATATTTGTCTCTGTTTAATTCTATTCCTTTCTCATTCCTCTGGAATGAGAAGTGCTACATTCCAGAAGGATAAGTGCTACAAGATACTTAGTGGTACTTAGTAGTTCTCAACTTGGGGGTGATCTTGTACCACTTCTCCCGGAGATGCTTAGCAATGTCTGGAGACAATATTTTTGATTGTCATAACTGAGGAGAAAAGGAACTACTGGGTAAAAGCCAGGGATGGTGCTAAACATCCTACAATGCTCATAACAGACCTCCAAAACCTCAAGTGTCAATAGTGTTGATCTTGAGAAACTCTGCTGCACTTCAGTTTTGACAATTCTGACTCACAGTGGAGGAAACAGTACAACAAAATTAATGAAAACCTGAAAACCTTAACTAGTATAATGCTTGTAATAAGTTTAATATGAATTGGAGGTTCATCACATCTTGCACATATTAATTCATTTTTTTTAATTTTGGGGTTTTTAATTTGTTTTGTTTGAATAAACCTTTAAAGAGCTTCAATTCTATGATAGGGCCTGGGGATGAAAAGCAAAGTAAAATGCTCATGCAACACTGAAGTTCAGCAGAGAACGTAGATGTGTAACCACATGTATTAGTCAGGATACTCTGGAGAAACAGAGCCAATAAAAGATAGATAGATAGATAGATAGATAGATAGATAGATAGATAGATAGAAGTGGAGATAAGTAGATGTTGAGATACATAAATATAAATAGATATAGAAATAAGTATAGATAGTGTATTAGTCTGTGTATCACACTGCTATAAAGATACTACCTGAGACTGGGTAATTTATAGAGAAAAGAGGTGTAATTGGCTCACAGTTCTGTATGGCTGGGGAGGCCTCAGGAAACTTACAATCATGGCAGAAGGCAAAGGGGAAGCAAGGCATGTCTTACATGGTGACAGGAGAGAGAGAGCAAGCAACGGGGAAGTGCTACACTTTAAAACCATCAGCTCTCATGAGAACTCACTCACAATCATAAGGACAGCGTGGGAGAAACTGCCCTCATAATCTAATCACCTCCCACCAGGACCCTCCCTCAACACATGGGGATTACAATTCAAGATGGGATTTGGGTGGGGACACAGAGTCAAACCATATCAGATAGATATAAAGACATAGATATAGAGATAGATAAATGCAAATAGATATAGAGGCATATAGAGATAGAGGCAAATAGACATAGAGATATATAGAGATACAGATAGACATAGCTATAGATAGATGGATAGATAGATATAGATATGTAGACGGATAGGTAAATGTTAGATTTATGATAAATTGACTGATGCAATTATGAAGGCTGAGAATTCCCATGGCCTGCCATCTACAAGCTGGAGACTCAGGAAAGCTAGTCTTGTAATTCAGCCTGAGTTTGAAGGTCTGAGAACCAGGGGAGTCAATAGCAGCCCAAGAGCAAGAGAAGGTGAGATGGGATATCCTACCCGAAGCAATAAGTCAGAAAAAAAGAGATGATTCCTAGTTCCTCCTCCTTTTGTTCTATTCAGGCTCTCAGTGAATTGGACTAATACACTATTTGTCTATGCCTCTCTCTGTATCTATTTCTATATCTATTTATATGTATCTTTCTATCTATCTCTACATATACCTATCTCTACATCTATCTATTTATTTATCTGTCTATCTAGCTACCTATCTATTTATCTATCTCTTATTGGCTCTATTTCTTTGGAGTACCCTGACTAATACACCCTCACAGACACACCCGGAAATAACGTTCAACCTTGGCAACCTATAGCCCAGTTAACTCAACACAAGTGAAAACAAACAATCCCATCATACACACTACAATACTGTACGATTTAATCGTGGGGCAACTCCAGCCTCTAGGAAGCCAGGACAAGGATTTACTTCTCCTAGGGGAGCCTTGGTACCTTCATAGAGGTGGTGCATTGGGTGTGGGCCTTGAGGGATCAGAGAATATCAGATGGAAAAGGAAAAGAGAGGGATCCAAGATGACAAACAAAAGCCCAGTGCATCAGAAAAGGTGAGTGTGTTCTGAGACATTAAAAAGCCAGTGTGGCTAAAGCCAAGTTAGAAATCAATTTCAATAAAATGTTGAGCTAAAGACAGGGAACAGGATCATGGTTGTGAATGTGATTGGCAATTTGAGAAATTCGCACACTGACTAAAGACAACACTTTCGAGAAGTTTGTCTGTGACAATAAGACAAGCGTCATCAAAACCACAGTGAGATATCACCTCACCCCAGTTAAAATGTCTATTATCAAAAAGACAAGAAATAATAGATCCTAGAAAGGATGTGGAAAAGGGAGCTCTTATGCTCTGTTGGTGGGAATGTAAAATAGTACAGCTGCTATGGAGAACCATATGGAGGTTCCTCAAAAAGCTATAATTAGGACTACCATATGATCTAGCAATCCCAATGTTAGGTATTTACCCTAAGGAAAGGAAACCAGTGTATTAAAGGAATATCTGTACTACCATGTTTTGTGCAGCAGGGTTCACAATAGACCATGTGTAAAATCAACCTAAATGTCCATCAATGAATGAATGGATAAAGAAAATGTGAGATAGATATATATAAAATGAAATATTATTTTACCATAAAAAAATGAAATCCTGTCATTGGCAGCAACATGGAACTGGAGGTCATTATGTTAAGGGAAATAAGCCAGGCACAGAAAGACAAATATCGCACGTTCACAATCACATGTGAGAGCTGAGGAAGTGGATCTCATGGAGGTAGAGAACAGAATGATAGATACCAGAGGCTGGGAAAGGTAGTGGGGAGGAGGGAACAAACAGAAGTCGGTTAATGGGTACAAAAATACAGTTAGATGGAAGGAGTAAGTTCTAGTATTTGATACCAGATAGGGAAAGTACAATTAACAAAAATTTATTGTATATTTTTAAATTGCTAGAAGAGAAGGATTAAAATGTTCCTGACACACAAAATAAGCATTTAAAGTGATAGAAACACCGATCACCCTGATTTGATCATTGCACATTGTATACAGGTGTCAAAATCTCACATTTACCCCCAAAATACATATAACTACCATATACCAATAAAAATATATTTTAAAAAACACAAGCGTCCACATAAACGTTTTTCCTCTATTTTGTAATAATTGAGGGAAAAATAGAGTTGGCTTTTTGAGTTGGCTTCTCTCAATTTTTGGATAGCTTGCAAATATTTTCATCAGCCTTTACAAGGAGTGAGACAGGCATGTTTATGCTTTTCTGAAGCTGCATGTTGAAATTTAGACACCTGTTGGTGTCTAACAGGTTGGAGGTGGCTTTGTGTTGGGAAGGAGTTGAATCAATAAGCAGAGATTTCAGCAAAGGGACAGCTTAGACAGTTACTCTTGGCTCTACAATGTCTGTTCTTCTGTGCAGGATCAGGCTCTCCCCTAAGACTCCAGTCTTGGTTTTGCACCTGAATGAAAGATATCTGGCATTCCCAGGAGACTGTTTAGTTCCTTTCATGGATTTCACAGACTGAGCCTCTCTTCTACATTCTTACTACTTCTGCCTTTGTACAGTTTTCCTTTGCCTCATTCATAGACATTTGCAACTGAGATGTCCCTCCATCAGTCTCTTCCTCTCAAACGTCTCTGTGTTACTTTTTAAAAGTTCCTGAATATGGTAAAAAAAAAAAAAAAAAAAAAATAGGGATCTGGTTTCATTCTTCTGTATATCACTAGCCAGTTTTGTCAGCACCAGTTATTGAATAGGGTGTCCTTTCCCCATTTACTTTTGTTGTCATTGCAAAAGATTAGCGGATTGTAGGTGTGTGGTTTTATATCTTGGGTCTCTATTCCATTTATCTGTGTGTCTATTTTTCTCCCAGGATCATTCTGTTTTGGTTACTATAGCCTTGTAGTATAATTTGAAGTTGGGTAATATGGTTCCTCCAGCTTTGTCCTTTTTGCTTACAATTGCTTTGGTTATTCAACCTCCTTTTTGGTTCCATATGAATTTTAGAATTGTTTTTTCTAATTATGTGAAGAATGATGTTGGTAATTTGATAGGAGTTGTGTTGACTATGTAGATTGCTTTGGGCAGTATGGTCATTTTACCAATGTTGATTCTTCCTATCCATGAACATGGGATTCTTTTTTACACCATGGAATGCTACACTGCCATATAAAGAATGAAATCATATGTTTCACAGCAACGTAGATGCACTTAGCCATTATCTGAAGTAAAATGACTCAGAAATTCAAACACTACATGTTCTCTCATACAAATGAGAGCTAAGCAGTGGGTACATATGGTTATAAAGATGGAAATGATAGGCACTGGGGCCTCCAAAACAGGGGAGAGTGGGAGGGAGCGAGGATTAAAAAACTACTTATTGGGTACTACGTTCATTACTTTGTTGGGTGATGGGTTCACTAGAAGCCCATACCCTAGCATTATGCAATACATCCATATAACAAACCTGCACATGTACTCTCAAACCCAAATTTTTAAAGAAGTCCCTAAAAAAAACCAATAATGACGGAAAAAAACACACAAAGAATGAAAAACAATTAAAACTTATTATCCCTTTAACCCCCTCCTCCTCCTGGTGCCCCTAGCCTTCTCCTATGTGGTCCTGATGCCCCCCCTGCTGGCATCTCCCGATCTCCAACAGCCAGATGTGTTCTACTGTGCTCCCTCATCAAAGATGTCTCTGTTTACACAGCCTCCAAGTGCAGCCACACCTGGAAGAGCTGATGGTCCCTCATCTAAACATAGGAAAATGAGTGGCCTGATTTATGTTCCTGACAAGTGACCTAAATATAAAACGCATGTCACTGTCACAGAGTCTAATCCACCCCCAACCCCTCCTCACTTGCATTCTCAGTCTTTCCATTTGTGGTTTACTTAGCAGAGTCAACAGGTGCTGCCAAGCTCTAAGAATCGTTATCACAGGAGCAACTGTCATCAAGAAGCCCGCATACGTTTATTGCAGTTGATATAGATGCTAGTAAAATGTGGGACAGTTTTAATTCTTTAATTTCTCATCTGCCCATCTTGTGGTGGAGCTACACGGATATTTAATGTGATGTCGTAAAGCTCTGTGTTAGGAGGAGAAAGCAGGCAGGAAGCGGATGTTTGCAAATGATAGGCTTATAAAGGTGAGGGTAGTGAAGTTACCAAACTGACAACCTGGTGCTGTAGTATGATAGCAGTATTTTGTATTTCTATAGTACCATTCTTCACAGAACTCAAATGAGTCAGATGCGACTTTTTATGGCTTGTAAAATTCCTACCAGTGAGCACCAGATTTTATTTTCAGACTGAGGAAATCATTGTTACCAAGAATGTTGTTTTAAAATTGTTAGGTACGTGTCTGTTATATATTTCATTCCCAAATATTGCATCTTACAATGAATATAATTATATAGAGATTAGAGAAAGAGAAAGAGAGAGCTACATAGATAGATGGATATAACCTATCCACAGTGTAATGAGGGAGATAAAGTAAAAACATAGTATCATTGACAGTCATAAGACCAAGTACAAGACACTGAAAATTTCTAATCCATCTCCTGAGTTGTCAAGGAAATATTAAATTATGAATTCACTCAGGACAACAGTGAGATTAATTTTAGTTTGTTAATCAGTAACTATTCTGTATTTATTTGGAAAAATATCCCAGAGGTTGTCAGCTTTTGTTTGCCTCTCAAGGGAGAATGATATTGGGTTTAAATTTTTTAAAAAGCTGTTAAAAAAAAAAACAAAAACTATCAGAGCAGTAAGGTGACAAATACCTTTTATCTATTTTTTTCTGCTTTCGTTGGTTTTTAATTTTAACTTGCTTTTAAATTTAAATTGAAAGTCACGCACATACATGGAGGAAAATCTCAAGGGAAAAAAGCAGTGTGCAATGGAGAATAATACTGTCAAAATCCAGACAAACAACTCTTTCTATACCCTTTGTGTATTGTTCTGGTGAATGGACATCTGTGTTTAGTTGTATATATGAACGTGTATGTATATATGTATCTATGTGTCTGTGTGTATTTATAAATGTATTTATGCACGTTGTTTTTTCACAATTGGAGACACATACACAATCTTCTGTACCGTAATTTTATTTCAATAGCTTATCTTGAAAACCTTTTCATATCTTCACACATACATTATAGCATCAAAGTAATCCTTTGTGTGAGAGTACTGTAGTTTACTAGTCCCCGATTATGTCCACTTGGGTTGTTTCCAGCTTTTTATAAATAATGTCAAATTAAACCTTTGTGTCTGTAGGGCTTTGTGCGTATTTGAATATATGGGTAGTTACAGGTCGAGATTTTCAACTATTATATCAAATTTTTTCCAAAGAGGTTGAACCAGTTTACATTCTCACCAACAGCCATATGAGTGAGCCTGTTATCTTTGCCATTAATGCACATATTTCCAAACCTTTGAAACAACAGGCTAAGAAGAATTTTTGCTGTTTTAATTTGCCAATTAATGTTATGAATATTATGAGCAGCTTTTCGTATGTTTATAAGTAAATGGTTCATTTTTCTGTGAAATATCTGTTCCTATCTTTTGTCTATTCTTCCTGCCAGGATTTTGGTCTCTCACTAAACTGTAAAAATTCTTTCACAGCTAAGCAAATTTAGGCATATATATATGGGACACACACACACACATGCACACATACACACACACACATACACACTATATATAATGTCTTGCATTGATTTATTTTGACTTTTCCTGTTTTGGGCAGGAATTATTGTTTTTCAAATTTATATCATCACATTTATCAATTTTTCTGCTAAAGCAGAAATTCAGATAACATAAAGAAAAATGGTATCTGAAATACCATTCTGAGTATCAGAAATGCCTGTGATACTCTTAAATTTCATCTCATCTCTTCTAGTCTGAATGGAATTTTTCCTTCTTTTTTTTTTTTTTTTTTTTTTTTGAGACGGAGTCTCGCGCTGTCGCCCAGGCTGGAGTGCAGTGGCGCGATCTCGGCTCACTGCAAGCTCCGCCTCCCGGGTTCACGCCATTCTCCTGCCTCAGCCTCCTGAGTAGCTGGGACTACAGGCGCCCACCACCGCGCCCGGCTAATTTTTTGTATTTTTAGTAGAGACGGGGTTTCACTGTGGTCTCGATCTCCTGACCTTGTGATCCGCCCGCCTCGGCCTCCCAAAGTGCTGGGATTACAGGCGTGAGCCACCGCGCCCGGCCGGAATTTTTCCTTCTTTAACACTTAAATCTTTGGTCTATGTATAATTATCTTTACTGGAACAAGTGAGCTTATCCTTTTTTTCCTTTCTCCCAAATTGTTAGTTATTTGACTCAATACATAGATGGACAAATTCATGTGTTCCAAGTTGGTTTGAATTGCTATCTTTAGTAAAAATAAAATTTTGAAGCATGCTGAGGGCAGTTTCAGGATTCTCCATTCCTCTATAGATCTAATTACACATCTATATGAAATTTTTGTTAATATTGCTTAACACCATGCTTCCATATTACATACACCAGTCCTACCTCAATGCTTTCAGAAATGTTTTGGTAATTCTTTTTTTTTCCATATGAACTTAATATGTATGAACTTGTATAAGGTTCATATGCTTCTTTAAATTCATAAACTTATATATATTTAGGTGTATTGTGCATTATATAAACACACAATTCATATTATACATAATTTATGTTATATGATTATATATTGTATTTACAATATAATATAAATTGTTTTTATGTATATATTTACTTGTTTCCAATGGTTTTGGAATAACAGTCTAGATATTTTTCAAATATAGATTCATATCTACAAATTATTCCATCTCTTCTCTCCTAATATTTATTCAATATTTCTCTCTTTTGTCCCACTAAATTGACTAGTAATTTCAGAACAACGTTAAATTATTACAAGGACAGTGGGCATCCTTATCTTGCGCTGACTTTAATAGGATTTTTTTCTTATGTTTGCATGTGAATTAAGGTGCTGGTTCATGGCTTAAAACGTGTATTTTTATAACGAAATTATCAGTCCATTTTTATTACTCATTGTCATCAGAATAGACATTGAGTTTTATCAGATTCCTTTTGGCACACAAAGATCACATGGTTTATATATTCTCTGATTTATTATTGTGGAGAATGACATTAATAAATATTGATCCATTCTTATATTTTATGGAGTGAAATAGTTTCAAGACTCCTACTAATTTTGAAATTTGATAATATTAAAAAAGACATTTATTCTTCAGCACTGGGCATCAACACTGGGCAGAGAGGTTCTGATTTTGGGGTCAGGAGTTTCAGAACTGAAATTCCTTGAATGAGCCCCACAGCGTAGGGTACTTTACATTTATTCATTTGTTCATCTAAGAGGCAGGCACCAGGCACCAGGAATAGAACAAGACAAACCCTGTTTCTGACCTCACAGAGCCTAGAGATTGGCTTTTGTTCTCATTTTGCTCATTAATAAAGGCATTTGTACTTTTTCTTGTTCGGACCTCTCTCAGGTTCTTTTTAAATTTTTCTTCAAGGTTTTTGAACAAATGAAATTAATTACATTTAATCTGATAGAAAAAGGTGTGTAACCCTCAAAGACATTTTGAAGAAGTTTATTTGAAAACATTGAGAATTTTACTTATATTTATTTGGGCACAACAGCCTACTTTTTGATTAATCTAAACACAACATGATTGGATCATTGGAGCCATGAAAGCAGGGATTTATTTGCACATTTCTGGGGTGCCCCAATGTTTCATCATGGATCTCTTTAATGTTTCAGGGGGAGTAGACTCTTCAATACTGAATTTAAACTGCTGAGCTCATTCTTCAGAACTCAAAAGAATACTAATTGTCCCAGGGATCACCCAGTCTGAATATAACACAGAAAAAAAAATTGTTCTAACTCCAAGGAATGAATAAAGTATAATTAATTAGAAAATCATAACAGTTAGGATTGCTTTTAAGCCATCAATATTAGAATTACCATAATGGGATACTTTTTAGAAAAGAACATATTAAATTCAGAATTTTTGCTTTCGATTTTTTTAACTTGGAGGATTAAAGAAAACCTGTATGTCTCAGTGCAGTGGCTCTTGACTCTAATTCCAGCAACTTGGGAAGCCAAAGTGGGAGGACTACTTGAACCCTGGAGTTCAAGACCAGCCTGGGCAACATAGTGACAGTCTATCTCTACAAAAAAAAAAAAAAAAAAAAAATTCGTTAAAAAAATTAGTCAGGTGTGGTGGTGCTTACCTGTAGTCCCAGCTACTTGGGATGTTGAATTAGGATGATAACTTAAGCCCAGGAGATTGAATCTGTAGTGAGCTCAGGTGTGATGCTATGATCACACCATTGCACTCTAGCCTGGGTGACAGGGAAAGACCCCATCTCTAAAAGAGAGAAAGAAACAAACCAACCAACAAAAACCCTTCTGATGTGAAACAAATGCAGGTGGCAATTTATCATGAATAAGTTTTTGCTAGTTTCATAAGGCAGTCAATATTCAGTGTTGGGCATTGTTGTGAAAGGTAGCAGATACAGTGCTCCAGAATACTTTTTCTACTATAGGGCTTTTTAAAGATAACTGAGTGGTCCTGGGGTGTACTAGTTTTCTTATTTTTCTCAGGTTTGCTGGAAAAAAAACCCTCCTGCGAAAAACGTAATGTAAGGACTAACCTGGAAATGGACTGCTTAGATTTCATTAATCCATTTTAATGCCTAAAAAATAAAGAGTAAAAATGGCCTCACATCTATAAAAGTAGAAATGGCTTTTGACTCACTAGACGGACATAGAGCATGCTGAATAACAAAGGATGCTGATTCCAAAATTTAAGAAAATTAGAGGGTGGGATAAGATCACTTATTTTTCATTTTAAATCTTTGATTGTTTTTCTATAAAATGTGTGTGTCATTTCACGATCCAGTGTCTAAACTCAATGTGGATATTTAGATCATTGTTGTAGCTACCTCTTTATCCCAAATACATCAGAAATTTGGGGTTTATTTATCTATCATTTTATGCTTTATTTTCCACCAGTTGATGTTATCCAGGAAATTAGATAATAAGCTTTCAAGTGACTCCACTAGATAATTTAATATGTCTTTTAAATCAATACCTAGTGATACCCTTTAATAAAGCATGGATGGATAAAAACGGGATGTGTCTTTTTGATAAGCGTGTCGTTTTAAACTGCAGTGCCACCTGTTACTTCTGATCCCTTCTTTGTCACCTCTAAAATATTCTTCTGAATCACTGCTCCCCCTATTAAAATTGGTTATTGATTTGCATAGTTATCTGTTTCATGGCTGATCTCTGCCACTCCAATGCATTGTAAGTTCTATGGAAGTCTGAGGCATGTTTCTGTTGTATCTGCAAGGCTTAATAGAGTATGAAGTAACATGGGGAACTACAATTAATTTATTTTTATGTTTTTCACCAGAGGAATGGCACAGCAAAACAATTAACTTGCTAATTGGAGAAGAGATATATTTCCATTAAAAGCTCTGAGGATATCATAGTTGGTGTGACCCAATTTAAGTGGTGAAAATCACAGATCATGTTCATAGACCATTGCCATATTTAATTTTACCAGCTCCCTAAGGAGTTATCCCTGTTTTACAGTGTATTAGTCTGTTCTCATGCTGCTAATAAAGACATACCAAAGACGAGGTAATTTATAAAAGATAGAAGTTTAATGGACTCACAGTTCCACATGGATGGGGAGGCCTCACATACATGGTGGAAGACGAAGGAAGAGCAAAAGGATGTCTTACATGGTGCAAGCAAGAAAAACTTGCACATTGGGTTTTCCTTGGTCCAGTATGTATGTGTGAGGCTAAAAAGAATTTGACAACACATACAACTACATGGAAAGTCAAACCCCAGTTGGCATATGGTATCCTTTCATGCAAAAAGCAAGCCTAGATGACTGCTCTCATCAACATAAAGGAATTCCTAAGTGACTTAAATGACCTCAGTCTGAAAACGAAACAAAACAGAAGAGTGATATTCCTGAAGTGGTAGGTTAATCTTCCTTTTCTTTTCATTCCAAGTTCAGTAATAATAAATCAGTCCTAGACCATTATGGTGTTTATCAATTTTAGTGTGAATCATAGAGTTATTCAAGTAAAGTATTTAGGGCACTTGTATTAGTAATGTTAACTCTGTTCTGTATTGAATAGGTGTGATTGCAAACTTCTCGTTTAGCCCTTGAAATACTACAGAATTTCTTAAGTTAAAAATTAAAGCGCTCTTCACATTCATGTGAAATGAATATTGGACTCAAAATTGGGATACATCTCTAAAGGATACTTTTTATGCATTATTAATGTTTTATCAGACCATTCTTGCCTTTATACAACTTTGGCCTCAGCTTTTCAGGGTAATTTTTAAAAGGAGTTATAGTATGTTTTTGCCTACAAAAAGGTGACTTTTGTAAGAGTAAACTGGTCTCTGACATAAAAATTTCATTTGAAAGTAGCTGAAAGAGCATTCAGGGGAAAGTGGAAAAGAATGACTTCATTCTTTGCAACATTTCTGGACGAGTTTTTACTCTTATTATTTGAAAACTATTTTTGAGACTGGTCATATTTTTGATTCATTCCTCCAAGTTTATCTGTTTCCTTATAATTCTAATTTACTGTCAAATATAGAGAAAGAGATTAAAGGAAACTAATATTCAGGGCACAGACACAAGAGGGGTGGGTTTGGGGATGGCTCTATTCCAATCCGGCTTCTGAACTGTTCCTGCCATTTCTGGCTTTGACTCTGCACCGTGCCCCCTGCTGGTCCCTCCAGGGAGTAGATGAGAAATGTCAAATAGAAAAATCTAGAGCAACCTCTCAAATGCTGCTTAGGTTATTCAGGTTTTCCTAAAATTCTGAACTTTATTAAACCAGCTTGCCTTTAAAACTCAGGTGGGTAATACTAAAATATTTCCTCCTGAAATGTATTCAACCTCATTTTAATCAGATGAAGAAACAAATTAAATGAAGAAAAATAACACTCTACTGATTAACAATAGTATTGCTGGGATCGGCCTTAAGCCCCTAGGGGATCAGACCAACCAGATGCCTCTAATTATTGTTTTCAGCCCATACAGGAATATTTCAGTCTATCTTCTGAGATGCTCTTTGCACAAAGCAAAGAAGAGATACAGCTTTCTAGGAGTTATTCATTCTTCCTGCAGTTTCTTCATGTCTAGCGGGGCAAGTCCCATCACAGTGTTTAAAGGCCTTGTGACTGGTAGTATTTATGTAATATATGGAATTTTTATCCTCAAAATTTGTGAAAGCTATGAAATAAAAGTAGATTCCTTAAAAATGCCTTGATGGTGATTTCAAGTTCATACTTTACTCTCTTAACACACTGTTTAAAGAAATCCCATACGAGTTCAGGATATAGTAACTGGCAGCAAGATGTGATAGAACACCAACTTTTGCAACTGTGGCTTTTGTGAGATTCTATTCTAACATTGACTTTTGTGAGTTTCTATTCCAAATAAGTAACTACACACATTATAAGAAATTTTATAAATGCTACTTCATTTAATCCTCCAGCAACGCTTTGCATCATTTTATTGATAAGGAAAATGAGGTGTGGAGAGTTTGAATAACTTGCCCAAGGTAATAGCTGATAATAAATGATGGAGCCAAGACAAGCCCTTCATTTCCAAAGCTTTACTCTTTCCCCATGACTTGTTGCTTACGTTAAGACTTTTTCCCAATTCAAAAGCCACAGGATTTAGATAGATTTGTGTGATTTATTGACAAGGAGAAAACTCCAAAAGGAAAAAGTATTCTTTGCTAAACATTCAGTCTTACTTTTAAAACTGTTACATTTCCAAATACTTGGGGTAAAAAGGATGAATGGAGTAAGGCCAGGAGAAAAAAAAAGCATATATTTGACACCTTGAGATTTTCACACATGAAAAATCCAAAATAGACTGATCCTGCAAAAAAAAAGAATATTCCAATTGCTGATAAACATTTTTTAGGGGTGTTCAACTTGATTAGTTTCAGAGAGAAGAAATGAAAACTACTGTCTACTGTAATGGCTAGAATTTGAAAATATGGCAATACTAAATGTTGGAGAAAATGTAGAGCAACTGGAAATCACACTCACGTCTGCTGGAAATGAAAATTGGGCAGCTACTTTGGAAAAACTGGTAGCTTACACAAAAATTAAACATACAACTACTTGTGACACAGCAATTCCATGCCCAGAAAAATTAGCTACATATATTCACCCAAACAGATACATTAGCTCCCAAAAAACTCCAAAGCTAGTCAAATGTCCACCGATATCAATATGGACGAACAGTTTATGCTATATTCATACAAGGAAATACCCTGCAGTAATAGGAAAATACAAACTACAACTACACAAAAAATATGAATAAATTCCTAAACAATGTTACCTAAAAGCCACCAGGAACAAAAGGTTACATGCTGTCCTGTTTTCTTTAAATAGGTTCACAACATAGGCAAAACTAATCAAGGTTGCTAAAATCAGGCTTGTGCCTGTGTTTGGAATGGGTGGTAACTCTAAGAGGCTGAGGGTAAGTTACTGGGTGCTGGAAATGTCCAGTTTCTTGATCTGAATGTTGGTGACATGAATTTTCTATTCAGGCAAATTCGTCAAGCTGCACATGTTGGTCTTTGTATTTTTCTCAATGTACATGATACGCCAGTCAAAAGTTTCAGAAGCCCAAAAGAGAGAGGATAAAGTATTTTGGAGAGAGGAAGACAATTTATAAAGTGGATACACAGATGGAGATTGCCTTTGCTGAACATATTTTACATGGAAGAGTGAAGAGAATAAAAGAAAAACACAGAGTTCATGTAGAACTTCTTTTTTTAAGGTAGTTTATTTGTATTTCTATTTTATCTAGAGTGCTTTTGTCATTGACAAATAAAAATTGTATATGCTTACCATGTTCTTCAAACTACATGAGAAAAAGGTAAATGTTGGAGTGTTTTATCTTCATGTGCAAAGGCAATATTTCAGATAAAATACAAACTTTATTAAGACTTTAATTTGAGGCCATCTAGAAAACAATTTGAGTCTGTCTCGACGATCTTTTCCCAGCTCCTCACTGCGTCCTTCTCATAGCATGTAATAATGCATTGAATATATGTCTCAGTTACTAGAAAAAAAAACATATAACAACCTCTCTGGTTTGGTTTTACGCTTATTTCTATCTCCATGGTTGTTTTGACCTCTCTTTCTCTTATCGCACTTGCCTTCTGAATCTTTTTCTAATTTTCTTCTTGTCCTGAGAGCTTCCAAATCCTCGAGACAGGTGAAAATGTTCCTCCAGTTTGCATCCACCACCACAGGCTTTATGCCTCCTCTTCTTGTCTCCCTAGAGAAGCCACAGACTCTTGCAGGACATCCTCACCAAAGCTATTACCCATTGCCTGGTACATAGACAATACCCAAAATTGTGCTGAGTTAATAGAAGATTTAAAAGTCAAACAATAGGTTGGCAAATTGTGCAGAGTGAAGAAGCATGTCTCTTTTTAAACAGAGAGACTGCATACCAGCTTTGTGAACCAAATACAATTTATTGCATTTATTTTAATCCTCATGCTGGGGACCGAGGTTAGCATATGCAGAAACTCACCAGGCTTGCACCTGCTCTTTGTCAAGTGGGTCCTACCTCATAAGGGTGAGACCCATGTCCTATAGGGCCCCAGCTCAAAGGACTCATGCTTGGTTTAATGCTCTGCTAATGTGGTCTTGAAGTCCTTAATTTATAAACACTGGGCCACTCATTTTCACTTTTCCTGAACCCCACAAATTGTGTAGCCGGTCCTGTTCATCACAAATAGAAAAATATGTTGCCAAGCAACATGAGAAAATCTAGATGCCAATTCATTTTCCTAAAGACAAGATCTAAAGCAGAAGGACAGGTTCACTTTATTTATTTATGTATTTATTTATTTTTTATTTGAGACAGAGTCCCACTCTGTTGCACAAGCTGGAGTGCAGTGGCAGCATCTCTGCTCACTGCAATCTCCACCTCCTGGGTTCAAGCGATTCTCCTGTTTCAGCCTCCCGAGTAGCTGGAATTTGTAATCCAGCTACCATGCCCAGGTAATTTTTGTATTTTTTAGTAGAGACAGGATTTCACCATGTTGGCTAGGCTGGTCTCAAACTCCTGACCTCAGGTGATCCCCTACCTCGGCCTCCCAAAGTACTGGGATTACAGGTGTGAGCCACTGCACCCTGCCCTGTGAATTCTAAATTCACTTTAGAATGGACATTTTTTTCAACTTATAGCATAGTAACGTAGCATTCAGGACTATTGATATTTCACTATTTATTTATTTATTTATTTATTTATTTATTTATTTATTGAAAGAAGGTCTTGCTCTGTAACCCAGGCTGGAGTGCAGTGCCACAATCATAGGTCACTGATCCCTCGACCTCCTGGGCTCAAGTGATCTTCCTGCCCAAGCCTGCCAAAGCACTGGGATTATAGCCAAGCACAACTGCACCTAGTCTCTGACATTCCACAATTTAATATTTCACACTTGTCGTACAAAGACCCCCTAAGCACATTTTGAAACAAAAAAAATCTCAAAAATGTGTTGTCTGCCACCAAGCACTAAAAAGGACAGCATTCAGCCCACTGCCTCTTTATAGGACCAACAAAGAGGGTATCTAGGCAAATATTACATTTGCTATCTCACAACAGGAATTACATAGCTCAGAGCCAGAACCTTGTCGACATGTAATCATCTAGTAGTCACTGCCTAAAATTTAAACTAATTTGCTCTGCCTTCAAACTTGATGGGTGAGACAATCCTACTCCAAATAATCTGAGTCACAAGATAGTAAGTCAAACTCATACAGAAAAAAAGAAATCATATACATTTCAAGTATATTTAGAATCTTTAAACAATAGTACATGGTGTATTTTATATTACGTCTACACAGATTGTACTTTATTTTTTTATTAGAGACGCAGTCTCGCTCTGCCACCCAAGCTGGAGTGTGGTGGCGTGATCTCAGTTCACTGCAACCTTTGCTTCCCAATTAGCTGGGATTACAGGTGCCCACCACCATGCCCAGATAAGTTTTGTGTTTTTAGTAGATACAGGGTTTCAACATGTTGGCCAGGCTGATCTTCAACTCCTTACCTCAAGTGATCCACCTGCCTCGGCCTCCCAAGTGCTCGGATTACAGGTACGAACTACCACGCCCAACCTGTACTTTATATTTTAGTTGAAGAGTAAATGTTTCCATTTATCTTGAAAATGGCAGTGTGTGAGTTTTAAATAAAATAAGAAAACCTACAAGCACATTAAATCTAATTTTATTTGTGCCAGCCCCTCAGGTTTTTGTGACATTCAGTGTCATTTTATAATGAGCTGCTCAGAAAACATTGTTACACTCTCCATCTTTCAAGGTTCTCCCATCACCTAAAGAACCAGTATGAAGGTCTGAAAATTGCTTATGATTTAGTCAGCTTTGTATCTTTCTTCTATGTTTCTTTTTCTTTCTATATTTCACTGGATACCACTCACTCAGGAAAGACTTGCTCTATTATAACCTTTAAGACCAATGGTAAACTTAAGAATTGGATACTGAAATATCCGATTTAAAAATAAATTTTAAAATTTAACATTTATTGTAATTTTCTCACTTTCTTTACTTTTGCTTAGCTATAACAGAGACAGTTTGCTGGGTGTATAAGTCTGTTCTCACACTGCTATAAAGAATTGCCTGAGACTGGGTAATTTATAAAGAAAAGAGGTTTTATTGGCTCACAGTTCCACAGGCCTTACAGGAAGCATGGCTGGGGAGGCCTCAGGAAACTTACAAGTGTGGCAGAAGGCGAAGGGGAAGCAGGCACATTTTACATGTCCAGAGCAGGAGGAAGACAGAGTGATGGGGGAGGTGCCACACACTTTTAAACAACCCAATCTCTTGAGAAATCCGTCATGAAACAGCACTAGGGGGATGGAGCTAAACCATTAGAAACCACCCCCATGATCCAATCACCTCCTACCAGGTCCCACCTCCAACACTGGGAATTACAATGCAACATGAAATCTGGTTAGGGACATAGAGTCAAACAAAATCAGTTGGAGACAGATGTAACCTCTGTGTTGCTCAATAGCAGTAGCACCTATGAATTGCTTTAAGTATTTGGTCATTTCTAACTGTATAAACAGAAACGTGTATTATTCCCATAAATTTAACACAAGGCAGTATCCATAATGCCCCTTAAGCTTTGGGCATGGAGATATGGTCTCCTCTCTTTTTTCTTCCTCTTATTAAAAGAAAGCTTTTGTTTACTGGTTAAGTGGTTCAGATTTATTTAAAGCAATATGTTGGGTGTTTATTTCTCAGTGGCAGGAACCTTGGCCAGATGTCCATTTGAAGTGTATTTCAGTTTGGTAAGGTCCATAACTCACTCCTTCAGATTGTTATGGTTTAGATGTATGGATGTCCAAGGCTGATAAATCCACTAATTGTAAGAGAGATTTCTATAAGATTGATTTTTCACACTGTACTTCATGTTCTATGGTATCAATGACAAATTGCAAAATCTCCTGTCTTTCTTCCCTGTGGGTCTATTTCAGAAATAGTGCAATAAACACTAGATGACGAGACATGAAACTTTTGCTGAAACCATACTGTGTGAAGTTTTCTGTTATTCAGGAAGAATACAAGTAAACCCTGTCACATCAGTAAAACTTAGGAGTGTCATAGCATGCATTCAATTGAGTATTGTGTAGAAGCTAATGATTGTACTTTTTATTTTTCTGAATAATATAAAGAAACTCCAACAATTCTTGCATTCAGACTTTATGTCTCAATTTGGAAGAGATTGAGCTATGCTCTGCATTGGGAAGGTTTGAATTGCTCTCATTCATTTGTTGTTAGTTTTTTTTTTTTTTTTTTCTTGAAATAATAGGATAAATGCACATGGCAGGAATAAGTGGAGAATTATTTCACAAGGGTGACGTCTATGGCTTATTCACAACTTCTAGTTGCTTCTTAAAACATAGATTAACAGACCTCGTCCCTAAGGCTTCTGACTCAGTAGGTCCAACGTGGTGCCTGAGAAGTTGAATATCTGAGAAGTACCAGGTAACATGACTGATGGCAGAGGACTGAGCAGAATCACCTTTCCATCACCTTTTCTAGTGTAGCCAGACTTCCACCTAGTACAGCATGTCTCCTTGCTCATTGTGAATCTGTTTCATCTCATATGTTTCTTGAATGCTTGGTATTTCTTGGGAGCCAGATCATCTCAATAATTCAGAATCTTGATCAGGACCAGTGGCTGAAATTTCTCAGTCTGGTCACATAAAACATCTTCGTGACCCAGGCAGAGAAGACAGAATCTCATTGCAAGATCTAGCAATTCCCAAAGGGGTGGGAGCAGGGGACTAAGGGGATTATTGCCACCCTTTGGACCTGCCCTTTGCATTGTAATGCACAGAGGCAGCAGATTCTTTCCATTGTGTGTGATCAGAGGATGCAGGAACTACCCACTTTCTGGCCCCAACACTAAGAGTCTCCTCCTACCATTTTAGATGTTTCTCTTTCCCTCATGAACTTTTCCCCTTAAATTTTTGGAACTGTTTCTCCTCTGCTCAGAGCTCTGTGGTGTGTGGGAGAAACAGTGCACTCCTTATGCTATGGTAAGTAATATTATTTGGCCCTGGACAAAGTCCTCTTGCTTTGGGGTTTTCAGGTCTTTCATAAATTTTATGAAGCTTTCTTCTTCTTTGTTTGCTTCTGTGGTTCCTGGTCCAAAGTTTCTCCTTAGACCTACACTGAAATTTGGAGTCTATCTGTCTGTCTGTCTGTCTACCTACCTACTTACCTACCTCTCCACCCATCATATCTGCCTATCTATCATCTATCTATCCATCTATCTATCTATCATCTATCTATCTATCTATCTATCTATCTATCTATCTATCTATCTATTTCTATCATCTATTCTGTCTACCTATAACTATCGTCTATTCTATTTATGCATCATCTCTATCATCTCTATCTGTTATCTATTTATCTACCTACCTATCTACTATCTCTCTTTATCCATTCTATCTCTCTCTCTCTCTCTCTCTCTATCATCTATCTATCTATCATCTATGTATCCTATCTATATCTATCTATCTATCATTCATTCATCTTTTTTCCATTACTCTCATCCATTTTTCCACTGCTTTGTCTTGGCATTCCTTCTCACATTTGTTTTTATTTCAATAATTCAACTTTCTTTAGTATCCACTCTGCTGTTTATTGTCTCCTTGGTTGTTTTCATTGAGTTTCTCTGTTTTGTCTCCATCCATGAGTGTCTGATTTCAAATTACCTGTCTTCCTTTTCTTGTGTATAGATGTGCTTTCATCCTGAATTGTGCATGTGTATGTTCATGCATGTGTTAATGGACCAGAAATCTTCAAATAACTTCTCCTGATTCTTTTCATAAGTTCTAGTATATAGATACCATATTTGGTGTGAGACAAGTTACTTCATTTCCATTTTTGTTTGGTTATGAAAGGAGAATTTGAGTGAGTCAATGGGGCTTAGACGTCCAAACTTACATTGATATCCAAACTTAAAATACTATAATGAGGATTGGACCACGTATACTCTTTTATATCCTAGTTTTTTCATGTAATATATAGTATGTGTTTTCTTTCTGTGGCCCCACTACTTATCATCATATGTATATGCTGTATAGTCAATTGACATATTATCACATATTTAGACAATTTACATATTATCACATGTTACTTAGTCAATTTACATATTATCACTTATTTAGATTGCTTCTTATTATAGGTATTATAAAAATATGACTATGACTATCCAGGTAGTAAGATAAATCTCTTACTACAAGTCTGACAGTTTCTGTATGAAATATTTCTAAAGATGGGGTTACTTGGTCAAAAACAAAGACTCAATTTCAATACCCTAATTGCTTTAAAGGAACATTCTAGAATATTCTCAGTCCTGCCAGGAGTGTATGATATACCAGTTTCCTAGATAAAAATATGTTTATACTTTTCTTACTGTAATGCACGTGGTTGTTTCTCATCGTTAAGAGCCATCTACTTTTTCTTTTCTAATTTGTATCCCTTGGGTATTATTTTGTTCTAGTGTTAGATATTTTTCACCTATTAGTTAATAAGTGCTTTTATAAGATGATAAACTCCATTATCATGTCTACTTTTGTATCGGCTACAACTTTTTTTATTTTGTGGAGTAGTATTTCTAATAAATTTGTTTGGAATATTCTATCATCTGAAACTGGTCAAATCAATTATAATTGAACTATCATGACCTGTAAGGACCTCATATTGGTTTCTGACTTATAATTCTTGCTGTTCCTTTTAGAAATAACTCTTCGTATAAAAATATGATTGTGTTTATGACCATCACAGCTATATTTTGGCAATGAGAAACCTCCCATATTTCTATCTTGTATCATTTATTTGACCTATTTTTAGAGTCAAAAAGGAAAAAAAAAGTGTAAAGATTGACTTACTCAAGAAATGACTTCATTATATTTTATATGTGTCTGTGTGACATACCTTGCAATGACGTGAGTTCTTGTAGATGGCTAAGCATGGCTTTTGTTGCCTGTATTAACTTATTTGTTTGTTTGTTTACTTAAGAAGGCCTGCCTGCTTTGGTATTATTTTCTCACAGCCTTCTACTTATTTGATTTGTATTGAGTTAAGTGGTTTTTGATGTGCTACATATTTTCTGTTCTATTTAGGATTGATTAGAAGAGTTTAGGTAACACACAAAGTTCAAATCAGCTAGAGTATAAAAGAGTACTTCCCAATGTAGGTTTCCAGGACTAAAATTCTTGAGATCAAATAAATTTGAGAAACAGTAAAATAGTTTGGAAATTTGAGTCCCCCCAAAATTCGTATCTTGAAATCCTAAGACTAGTATTAAGAGGTAGGGCCCTTGGGAGGTGATTAGGTCATGAGGGTGGTACACTTATCATTGGAATTAGTGCCCTTATAAGAAGAGATTCAAGAGCTAGTTCACTCTTTGCACCACGTGAGGACACAGCGAGAAGATAGCTGCCTATAACCAAGAAGAGCGCTCTCACCAAGAACTCACCCATGCTGGCACTCTGACCTCAGACTTATAGCCTCCAGAACTGTGAGAAATAAACGTTATTTCAGCCGCTCAGTTTGTAGTATTTTATTATAGCAGTTCTGAATGAACTAAGACAATCCCTCATTCTGGAAGTCTTCCCATGTAGACGTTTGCGCTGATCATTAGCATATCAAAGTCCTTGGCACCTGTTGGTGAAGGAGCCTATTTTATTTGCATGTGAAGCTCTTGTATGCTGTATGCATCATGTGTATGTGAATGTGTGCATGTAAAACACCTACTAAACTCATGAGAGATCATCAGCATCCATACAACATTTGGAGAAATGCTTTTCTGTACTGTAGTCACCCAATATGCTCAAACTTTCCCTCATGCTTCACTAAGAAAAAAGCAAGATATATTAAATGTCTACCCCCCAAGAAAAGCAAGATGTATTAAAATATATATATCGCAGTAGCTTTTGTTGCAATATCAAAAGTTCTCATTTTTCACTGTGTTCAGGTTGCACTGCTTTATATTACCATAAGGCTTGCACGTCTTAACAATGAATAATTTCATCAATAATCCTACAAGTTCCTGATGGAAGAGAATGAGTTTCATGAGAAGGGTATATTTTTCCTTCTGCAAGAATGGCATTTCTTCGCACCTGAAAATCAACTTGTAATCGGACACCACCCGTGATAGTTTTTAATACTTTCATCCTTCAAAAGGAAAAGTTTAATGAGAAAAATAAGGCAGAAGTCTTTAACTCACCCAGGTGCTATTTATTACTTATGTTTTTTAACCTTAAGGCAATTTTCTCAGCAATTTCATTTCCAGCATGTCATTAGAAAGATGATCTTATCACAGCCTCAATTCCATTATGCATAGGATTCTTGCAACAGGCACCAGCAGGTGTGCCTAGAGAGTGGTGCAGAGGAACCTAAACTATTCAGCAAAAACCTACAGGAAGAGTTGAGTGTTAACAGAAAACTCATTATGCCCTAATACTGAGAAATTACCATTTTAGAAAAGCAACAACGAAGCTCTTTTAAATCAGATTGTGCTTTGGAGCATGGTTGGATGCAAAGGTCAACTAGAGCAGCGTTCTCCAAATTTAGCAGGCATTTGTAATTACCTGAACGGCCCCACTTCCCAAGGTCCTGATTCCTTTAGGTCAAGGGCAGGACCCTAGAATCTGTATTTCTAACAAGTTTGCAGCTGAGACTGATGCTGCTGACCACATTTTGAGAACCCCCAAAGCAGTGAATTCTTACGGCTCCTCAAAGAGGTAGGATCTACCCCTGATGTGCTAAATTTCTTTCCTCTCTGAAGTTTTCAAGTCATGATTTGAGTGGGGCAGAAATCTCCCATAGACCTACAGAATTATGTATCTTAATGTGCCTGTAGTTCTTTTGCACATGAATGTTTGGTTATTGCCCCCTTCAATAACCTAGTGGTCTTAATCGTTGCTTTCACAATGCTGACATTTTATCTTACAGGAGGAATATTCTATGGTGCTTTTATAGAGTCTCCGTGTTTGAGGAACCCTTTGTCATTCAGACTTGCAAGGTTACTTTTGCTGTTGCACAACACGGGAAATTCACAAGAGTGGCTGGAACCCTCTTCTCCATGAATATTTTCCTTCCTGGTGTTTTCTGCACTTTTATAACAAACTGTCACGCTGTCTGCATCCCATTTAAAAACGTGATCCACAAATCATTTTCATTTTCAGCTTCATGAGTTCCATAATGATGGGCTCACCTTCCTGCTTATTAGCCGTTCTCTCTTCTCAGAATAGTGATATTTTGTAAATTTTTTCCTACAAAATTTCTAATGGGAGGTTTACATTTCTTCTTGACTTTCTTTGTATTGCTTCCCTATAATGTATAGGGAAGAGCCAGAAAATTGGCTCTTCCTTTAGAGCCAGAAAATTGCATGAACAGCAATGAATCATTTTTCAAGACTTTACAAGAAATACATCAATCTTTTATTTTACAGATAGCTTTGCTGAGATTTTAAAACTACCCTTAAGAAACCACGAAGAGAAGAGGTCTTATCTTTCCAAGTCTTTTTTTATTTCTTCCCAGGTTCTTCGAATGGCTCCTTATTGACTGGTTTCTAGGAAAATTCCTTCTCGAAGAGTCCTCTTTTTTACATATTCACCATCCTTCTTAATTGACTCTCTCTTCACGTTCTCCCTCTGAAACACTTAAGAGCCCGAACTACTCAGCTTATTCATTTTCCCTCCAAAAGGCCACTAAAACACAAGGTTTTCTCCTGACAATTCTCTGCAAACATTAATATAATACTACCAATGCTTTCATGAACACAGTTCTTCATATTTTTAAAGTACTATTAAATATTTTTATCTTAGGACAATGCCAAGAAATCTAGACTTGATTCACAGTCGACTTTTCTTTTAAACATGAAACTCATTAAAGCTAATTCTTTTTATCTCCTTTACCACCACAGTATTTTATTTTTCCAAGTGGATTAGGTCTAATAATATAGAGTCAAAACTAATGGCTATTCCACCAGAAGATGTCTTTATTAAGAGGTATCTTTGGAAATGTTCATTAGTAACCCAACCTAAAGCTCTATTTTGTCTTCTTAACTTGGAATTGTTGATGCCTTTGTAGTATGTCCCAATTTTTAAATTTTTGCTAATATCAGCTTTTCTCATTTTTATTCAGACTTCAGGTGCAATAATGCCGTTTTATTTTTCATATTGGAAAGCCTTGCATATTTGATAATTGAGTATATGAATCTTTCCAATTAACTAGAATGTGGATTCTAATAAAAATAAATTAATTTTTATTTTATTCTAAATCAATTGATTTATTTTTATTGACATATAATAGTTGTACATATTTTGGGGGTACAAGTGATATTTTGGTGCCTGTATACAATGTATAATGATCAAGTTAGGGTGATTGGGGTATCCATCACCTCAAACATTTATCTTTTCTTTGTGTTGGGAGCATTCTAATTCTAGTTATTTTGAAATATACAATAAATTATTATTAACTGCAATCCTTCTACCATACTATCAAACAGTAGAACTTATTCCTTCTTTCTAACTAGTACAATTTTTAGAGATTTCCTTCTCTATAGGATGGAGAAAAAACTAGGATGGAGAGGACTTTACTCCACAAAGATTCAGAAGTTCTGGGTTCTGATCATGTCCTTGATACTGACCACACGTGGGGATTTGGAGCGAATCCTAAAAAGTTCGCCTGATGCTGGTTTTTTCCCACTACAAAATGGTGATGAGAAGTTTTTTCTTTAACTGTATAATAATTTTTTAGGAAATGAGGCCATCACTGGATAAGACTGTAGATACTAAGATGTCATATGATGACAAACTGGGTTTTGTAGTTTGCCTAGGGTACATTCTTACCTATCCCAGCAAAAGTCGTGATTCTGGCCATGTCTGAAGAATGATAGAACCATTAGAGTATCCATTCATATATCTCTTTGATGTATAAAATTTCCCATGCTCCCTGTTCAGTCTTGATAGTGTAGGAAAACGTGTCTGTTTTTTCTTCTGAACTGTACCCTTTTGAATTACTGTCTGGCTTCACATTCTCTTATGAACTCCAAGAAGTGGGTAAAACAAACGTTCATGGGAATGTTCAAATGTATTTATTGATTTATCATCTCAGTGATGCTCAAGGCCAATGCTCTATCCTAAAGCAACAACTGTTTGGGACAAGACAAGTCAACGTGTTAGCACAATCCAAAAACAGCTTCTTTTTTTTTTTTTTTTTTTTAGGTTCAATGTGCAGACATTCAATTCACAGCATAAGCTGAGATTCAGTTGAGATCAACGAAGTTTAGATGGCAGTGAATACCAGGTGTGGTCCAATGCTAAGGTTATATTAGAAAGAGACAGTCAGATTGCAGAAGTCCAAATGTGCTTATGAATGATAGAGTTTCCATAGCACCCAGGTGTACAGAGTCATGCATTTTGAAACTCTAAAATTAATTAGTGATGTATAAGGAAAAAATGAGAAACCTTAAATCTATCCATGCTGCTTACTTGATGTATGAACATATTCATCTATTTGGTTCTATTAAGAGTTTTTGTCAAGGATCTTAAATTTTCCTCTTCCCAGAGAGCGGTTTCACAATCTTGTATTCTCGGAGAGTCAAACACCTCATTCTTCTTAACGGGCTCATTAAGCCCCTTTAGCATTCCTTGATAAAATATGTTACTGCCTTGCAGTTTCTATCATAATTAGCCATTAGGGATATCTTGGGTAGCTGTAAATATTCAAAGGCAACACTGCACCTATGAACTGTATTTTGAAGAATACCAGAAGGTATATGGGAAATAAAAAGAATATATAAAGCTCTTTAATGCAAATCACCCTCTTAGTGGCATACAAAAACCAATTTTTAATTAGATTAAAGTCTGAGATTCAAAGTCATGATTCCCTGAACAATGGACATGTTAGAAATATGCATTAAATGCTTTTCTTTGCCTCAGCACATTCTAATGGGAAATCCCTATATTTCTATTTATTTTGTCAGTCTGGTTGCACTGTTGATTATTGTTATTTTTAAACTCGAGAGTAGAGTGGGTAATGATTAACTGAATGTGGGGAATAAAAGCATAATTGTCTGTGGATCGATATGAGTAGTGTAAGATGGACCTATTTTGGGGAATAATTTTTAGTGTAATACTGAAATCACTCAAAGAACTCATGGATTTCATTTAAATTCTGTAGAATAATAGAATGAGAAAAATATGGCTGCTGACATGGCATTAATATTGTGAATATACCCTTAAAGGAAAATGACTCATTTAAGCACAAGTGGGTATATTTGGAAATCAGAATGTAGGAATGCAATTTTGAAAACCATAATGGATGCTCCATTACTAACAGACAGCTTTCCATCCACTCATACCTCACATTAAAGAGAATTAAGTGTAGGAAAAGAAGTTCACAGTAAAACCCAACAATTCAAATTCATAAAGTATGCATTATGGGACGTTTAACCTGGCAAAAGTATCCTTTAATTGGGTGCACATCAAAATATTTAAGAGCAAATCAATAATGACCCACTGATGCTTACGTCAGAAAACTATCAGCTTTTTGTCAAATGGTCTATTGATAGAATAGATCTACACAATGGGAGTAGTGATAAATAATAAATTACAGCTAAATATTACAACCTGAATCGATTTAGAAGCATAACATTAAATTTTTTTTACAAAGTCAAAGAAAAATTTATCCAGTCTGATCATATTTATATTAATATCAAAACATGAAAAGTAGAACGATATATTTATATTACTAATATATTTACATGTAAGTATCTATATGCAAATATGCAAATATATTTAAAACAATATTGAATATAGATAAATATGTATGCAACCAAAATATAAATAAACGTAAAAAAGGCCAGGGGTGGTGGCTCATGCCTATAATCCCAGTGCTTTTGGAGGCTGAAGAGGGAGGATACTTGAGGTCAGGAGATCGAGACCAAGCTAGGCAACATAGTCAGACTCCATGTCTACAAAAATAAAAATAAAAACAATTAGCTGGGTGCAGTGGTACACACCTGCAGTCTCAGCTACTTGAGTGGCTCAGGTGGGAGGATCACTTGAGCTCAGAGGTTGGAGGCTGCAGTGGGCCATGATTGCACCACTGCTCTCTAGCCAGGGTGACTGAGAAAGACCCTGTCACCTCCTCCACCAAAACAAAAAAACATGAAAAGCAAATTACTTAATCAGAAGCAGTTCTCTGACCAGAACGTGCTACTTCCAGGGGACATGAATAGACGTGGTAATATCTACCTAAATTAATTCAAGACAGAAGAAGGGAAGGTAACAAAAACTGTCCCTAAGGCAAGAAATGGGAGAACATAAAAAGACAGATTTCTTGTAGAGCAATTGAATGCAGTGAGATGAGTGGAAGTCATAGCAGACAAGAATCAAGAAGGAAGACAGAAAAGATATTCTTCAGTGAGGGTAACAACGTTATAGGTTGCTATGGAGCTCAAACTGACATAAGCAAAATGTAGGCCTGGGTTATTTTGTTTAGTGTTCTATAAAAAAAAAAGATTGTTGGTAGAAATGTATGTACTCATCAATAAAAAGAGTGGATTAAAACACCTCGGATATGTGATCATGTTATAATTGTCAATAGTATGTAAAGATGATGTATTAGTCCATTTTCAGGCTGCTAATAAAGACATACCCAAGACTGGATAATTTATAAAGGAAAGAGGTTTAATTGACTCACAGTTCAGCATGTCTGGGGGAGAGCTTGGGAAACTTACAATCATGATGGAAAGTGAAGGAGAAGTCGTCATCTTCTTCTCAAAGTGGCAGGAAGGAGAATGAATGCAGGAAGAATTACTAAACAGTTATAAAACTATCAGATGTTGTGAGAACTCACCCAGTATCACGTGAACAGCATGGGGGAAACTGCCCTATGATCGAACCACTTCCCCCTGGTCTCTCCCTTGACACATGAGGATAATGGGGATTATGGAGATTATAATTCAAGATGAGATTCAGGTGGGGACACAAAGCCTCACCATATCAGATGGTAACTGTAAAAAAAAGAAAATCCAGCATGCTGTAAAAAAGCCATACCTGATAATTGTTCTAAGAGACTAAAATTATAAAATATAATCCTGATGTTCATCCTTTACACCTCTGGAAGATTATATTTTATGGTTTTAGATTTTTAGAACAAAATTATAACATTACAAAATGGTTGAGGAGTGTAGTCACAGAAAAAGTAAGTAATCCAGCAAAATTTCTGTCAAAAAAAAAAAAAAAAAAATGGAACTGGGGCATGGAAACAATGAGGCCCAACAAGTTAAACATAGAATTACCATATGTTACCCAGAAATTCCAATCCTACATGTATACCCAAGAGACATAAAAGCAGGAACTGAAACAGGGATTAGCAGCAATATTCACAATGACCAAAAAGTGAAAACAACCCAAATCTCTATCAACAGATGAATGGATAAACAAATTGTGGTTTATTCATACAGTAGAATATTATTCAGCCTTAAAAAGGAATGCAGTACTGATGCATGCAGCAACGTGAATGAGCCCCGAAAACACCAAGCTCAGTGAAAGAAGCCAGATAGAAAAGGCCACATATTAGGTGATTCCATTTCTATTAATCACATGGAGAGACCCATGGAGACAAAGTAGATTAGTGGTTGTCAGGAGGTGGGTGTGAGGATGGGGTGGGAGGAGTGACTGCTACATGGATAAGGGGTTCCTTCTTCTTTTTGAGACAGAGTCTTGCTCTGTGACCCAGGCTGGAGTGCAGTGGCACACTCTCGGCTCACTGCAACCTCCACCTCCCAGGTTCAAGTGATTCTCATGCTTCAGCCTCCCAAGTATCTGGGATTATAGGTGCATGCCACCATGCCTGGCTAATTTCTGTAATTTTAGTAGAGATGGGGTTTCACCGTGTTGGCCAGGCTGGTCTGGAACTCCTGTTCTCAGGTCATCCACCTGCCTTGGCCTCCCAGAGCGCTGGGATTACAGATGTGTGCCACCAAGTCTTTCCTGGGGTTTCTTTTTAACGTGATGAAAATATTTAGGAACCAGATAGAGGTGATGGTTGCCTGACATTGTGAACACATTAAAAGTAGCAGAATTTTACACTATAAAATGGTTAATCTTACGTTATATGAATTTTATCTCCATCAAAAAAAAAAGAAAAAAAAAAAAGAATGAAGCTCTTCGGTGCAATAAAGATAGCCTGAAACAGAACCTGGTAAACTGGGTAGCAGATAAGGAATATAGGTAAACGTTTGTAGAACTTTTTAAAAAAATATCTGAGACAAACAAAGGAAAAAGAATGTATGCCCCACTTTTAAAATGCCGGAGAGTTGCAGGATGCTTTGTTTTGTTTTGTTTTTTCTCAATAATTTAAGCCTTATTTATTTTTTAGCACTTTGTTTGAAGATAACTATAGACTTTCCAAAAGGTTTCCAAAATAGTACAGAGAGTTCCGCTCACCCTTCTGAATGCTTTTTCTAATGTTAACATCTTTTGTCATCATAGTACAATTATAAAACCAGGTAATTATCATTGATAGAATGCTGTTAACTGAACTACAGATCTAAGTAAAATTCTGACAGTTTTACCCCTAGTGTTCTGTATTAGTCCGTGTTCACACTGCTGTGAAGATACTACCTGAGACTGGGTAATCTATAAATAAAGGAAGTTTAATTGACTTATAATTCTGCATGGCTGGGGAGGCCTTAGGAAACTTGCAATTATGGAAGAAGGGGAAGCAAGTCCTGTCTTACATGGCAGAAGGAGACAGAGCGGAGAAAACTGCCATTTTTAAAGCCATCAGATTTTGTGAAAACTCCCCCACTATCATGAGAATAGTATCGTCCAGTCACCCTCATGGTCCAAACACCACCTGCCAAGTCCCTCCCTCAACGTGTGAGGATTATAATTCGAGATGAGATTTGGATGGGGACACAGAGCCAAAACACATCATGTACTCTTTATGGACCAGGAGCCAATCCAGGATTGCACATTGTATTTGGTTGTCATAGCTCCATATTCTCCTCCAATCAGTGACATTTTCTCATTTTTTCCTTGCATTTTATGACCTTGATGCTTTTGAAGAGCCATCATCAGTTATTTTGTATCTTGTCTGTGGGACAGTTTTAAAAGATCTAAAGATCTCAGAAGAAGAAATTTAGTATTTAGAAATAAAGATACTCATCTGAGAAATGTTTGGCAAGGGAATGAGCAGAAACAGATGGCAAAAAAATATTGGATTCTCAACAATTACGAACACCAATTCTTTAAATGATATGGAGTCAAGCTGCAGACATGAACGAGGTCTCTACAACATGACAGAAGTGCAAGAAGTTCAGATAGTGAATGGAAACTAACAGGGAGGATGGGGAAAAGAAAGATTTGGCAAATGTGATGCTATGTTGACCATTTGCAGTGGGTGAGGGATGAGGCTGTCTAGAGCAGTTTGGATGCAGCCCTTAGCCTATCAGCATCTCACCATGGTGGCATGACAAGGCCATCCTTATCATGGCCCTGCTTTGCTTGTTACTATGTCAAGTGTTACTTAAACTCGAGCTTCTCAAAGACTGGGAACACCCACTCCCCCTATGCCCTTGATCCCTGTCCCCTAACTCTTGACTTTAATTTCTGTATTTGTATTATCTCCTTGAGGATCATCTCTCCTCAATAAGTTGTTGGCCCACAACTGTCTCTGAGCTCAATTCTCCCTTATGGTATACTCTTTACCAATGTTATTTTATCACTGAATATTTTCAGCTTCTTCTATGAATATCCTTTAAATCTGCCATATCTGTCCAACACAAATCCAACTTATTTTGGAGTAGAAGACAAATGCTACAAATCACAAGACAATTTTCTCGTATTTGATTATACCACACTCCTTTATTGACATGTTCTTATAGTGCATTTGTTTTAACTTGAATGTGCTCTGATTCACACCCCGTTTCTATTACCTATAACTCTTGCTTGTATTACTGATGTGCTTAGGCGTGACCAGTCATTTCTCAAAGAAGATATTTGCAGGTTGATTATTTTTGTCTCAATGTATACTTGCCAATAACATATGCTGTAGTGCTTCTAGTTCCATCAGGGTACTTCTGTATTAGATGACATTCTTCAAGGGATTAATGAACATTTTTCATTCTTTATCAGTTGTACCTTCATAGTTCAAATTGATCACCTTAGGCTTTGATGTAAATCATTCAACATCCTATGATAAAGCTTAGGAATCCTCAAGACAATGGTAGTTTCAAAGACATCCCACGTGTCTCCTTTCAAATCCATTATTTAAAATTTCCTGGTAAAATAAATGTAGAGAGAAAGTAAAGTGAGATGTGAAAATCTCCCATAGTCTTCAATTGCATACAATGGATGGCCCATTGGTCAAGAACTCGCTCATACCAAAATTTGGTCTGGACAAATTTTGCCAAGAGGAACTATTTCCAAACAGTTCTCAGGAAGAGGCTGCATGGTATAGTTCAGTTTTCTATTTCTTTACATGGTCTTCCCTTGTGTTATGTTCTTGCAGGCAAGGATGGTTGCTAAAGATACTCGGAAGAGTCATTATCATCAGGGACAGTAGAAAGTGCTCTTGAAAAAACACTTTTAGGTTGGGCATGGTGGCTCACATCTGTAATCCCAGCACTTTGGGAGGCTAAGGCAGGAAGATCCCTTGACCCAAAGAGTTTAAGACTAGCCTAAACAACACAGCAAGACCCCATCTCTACCAAAAAAAGATGTACTTTTATAGTACATGCTGTTCCAAAAATGTAGAGGAAAGTTCATTTTATGTTCATAACATTGTGTGGTATGAAGAAGTATTTACCTTCCAGCAGAGTTTTTGGTGAGTGTTTTTACTTGATCCATAAAGAAATTACAGGGCAGAGGTGCAACCTTCCTCTTTTCTTTTCCCACTCACATCTGAGATTACATAGACAAGAAAAAAGAGAAATTTTAACACATGAAATAAAATCTTCCTCCCTCTCCCCCTACTCTGCAAAGAAATCCTTTGTATTTTCAGGAAAACCCTCATGTTTAAATGACTATAATGGTTTAGTTGCCCAATGCTGAGGGATTTTTAAATTCGAACTAAGATAACCTTTTAGCATAGAAGGTTTGAAAATTCATACCTAACAATATCTCATCAATTTATAGAAAAGACTGCCTCTGGGAGAATATCATAATCTTCCAAGATTTATATGGAGCTGAAAGCACCTTGTCTATGAAATTGCCCATAATATACCAAAACATGATTAAAAATGTGGATCTAAAAATGGAATTGCAGAGCATGCAGCCTTGGGAAAAGGGATGATGATAAATATAAAAATATTGAGGTGGAAAGTAGTTTTACCACGTCTATAATCAGCACCAAAATATCACTTGTACTAAAGTAATAGAATAAGATGGGTTACAAAAAGCATGTTTTTATTGCAATATAGGTGCAAGACTTTTGAAAAAGGAGAGGATTTTTTAAAATCCAGCTTCATTTGGAGTATATCTCCGATACACAGTCATTGAGTCAATCTCTCTAGACCATTCAAAATGAGAACATTCAAAGCACAAACGTAAATGTGCCCTATTTCCTAATCTCCTGTAAATACTATCACTTCCCTGAGAGCTACTGGGCTTTGGAAGTGTGGGTTGATTCCTCTGTCTCATCACAACGTTGGGGGAAAATGTTGTGACTTGACTGTGGATATCCTATTTATCTCCTCTTGGGAAAGAAGTATTTACATGTATTATGATACTTTGAAATGATGATTTAGAATGGTTAGAGGAAAATATAGTACCTGGGTTCCAGCCACTGGGCAGACAGATTAACATAATGCTGTGTGAGTAACACTTTATAAATGCATTTGTCACACGGGAGCGGTGTCACATGTAATCTGATTCATTGCATGTAACGGATTAGGTGAAATTCACTTAGATTTTTAGCAATGTGTGTAAAATAACTAACTTAACCTATCTGCAAACTGTATTTTATCTTTCAAACCTTGTAAGTGCTCTCTGGGACTACACAATGAATAGGCAGTTATATTTCAGCAGGTATTGGAAGGAACATCAGTCTCCTACCACAAATCATCATGAAACCAGCCTATTCAGGCTGTTTGCTTTACATAGAAAAATGTATATGACCATACATATCATAGAATCATTTACTCATATGCATGTGGTCTTGTATCAAAAAAGTTGTTCCTTATTGAGGCAGATGTTCTGGCTAGGAAAATATCTAAACCAAAAGGTCTGAATGTTTGATTGACTGATGGTCCTTAATGCTTAATGCCGTATTTTGGCTTCTTAAGGTTTACTGAATATGTCATCATTGCATCTTTCTTCGTCTGTCTGGGCTACTGATACAGAATACCCTAGCCTGGGTGAATTGTAAAAACCAACGTTATTTCTTACAGTTCTGGAGGCTGAGACATCTGAGATCAGGGTGCTGCCATGCTCAGGTTCTGGCAAGGACCTTCCGTACAGTTTGTAGACAGCCACCTTCTTTCTCGCTGTATCCTCACATGGCCAAGGTGGAGAGAGAAAGAGAAAGAGGGAAAGAGAAGGAGAAAGAGGGAAAGAGAAAGAGAAAGGGAAAAAGAGAAAGAAAGAAGGAGAAAGAGAAAGAGAGAGAGAGAGAGAGAACGCCCCCGTTTCTCTTCTTAAAAGTACACGAATTCCATCAAGGGCTACACCCTCATGATCTGATCACCTCCAAAGGTCCCCAATCTCCTAATCTCATCACACTGGGGATTAGGGTTTTGACATATGCATGCTGGAGGAACACACACACTCAGTCTATAGGAGCATCTACATTTCCTTTTGGGAGAATTGTCTCCTTTTCATTGTGTGAAATTGAGTGCTAAGGTAGACCAAGTCAACTTTCTCCATTTTAGAAAGCCCAATGGGACAAATGTGGTCTCTGGCCAAGAAGCAGGCCTTTGACTTAAGCCTCCCTAGTCAGGGCATTGCCTCTTGTGCAAGGGACGAGCATGGAATGGATGGCCCATGCCTCATTGCTGCAGACTGGTGTGATGACAAATGGCTTCCAGGAGCCTTAGAATCAAGATCAGAGATCAAGTGCATACAAAGATATGCACTTGATATCCAAGTATTTATCTCCACACTCCAGTGGATTTTGTATCTCTTTCCAATGTATTTCTCCCATATTCCAAAATGAGCTTCAATTGCTTTGGACTAAAACCCACACTGATACATATGTTTCCCCACTGGGAAGGTGTATGGCAGGAGGTAGGAATAAACATTTGAAATCAAGTTTCATATTATATATCTTATGAGTATCAATTTCATCCACAAAAAATTACTACAAAGGCAAACTTTATAAGGAATTAAATATGTCATTCTCATTTTGTCTTTTAAGACAGTGACTATATCCAGAAAAACCACTGGACTAAATGCTAAACTGTGTCTGTTTTTTTAAAAGTAAAGTTTAATCTTGATTTAACGTATTTTTTTCTGAATTCATTTTTTTAGAGGCAGGGTCTCGCCCTGCTGCCCCGGCTGGAGTCCAGTGGCACAATCAGAGTTCACTGCAGCTTCAACCTCCTCAGCTCAAAGGATCCCCAGGCCTTAGCCTCCCAAGTAATTGGGATTACAGGTGAACACCTCCACGTCCAGCTAATGTTTTTTTTTTTTTTCTTTTTTGGTAGAGACAGAGTTGCACCAAAGTAAATTTTGACATGAAGACTGCTGTTTAGTGGTGTGATATTATTATATATATGCATTAGTCTGTTTTCACACTACTGATAAAGACATACCTGAGACTGGGAAGAAAAAGAGGTTTAATGCACTTACAGTTCCACATGGCTGGGGAGGCCTCACAATCATGGTGGAAGGCAAGGAGGAGCAAGTCACATCTTACATGGATGGTGGCAGGCAAAGAGAGTGCTTGTGCAGGGAAATTCCCCTTTTTAAAACCATCAGATCTTGTGAGACTTATTTGTTATCATGAGAACAGCACAGGAAAGACCTGCCCCCATGATTCAATTACCTCTTACCAGATCCCTCCCACAAGGTGTGGGAATTCAAGATGAGATTTGGGTGGGGACATAGCCAAACCATATCTATCTATATCTATATCCATCAATCTAATCTGTCATCTATCTATCTATCTATCTATCTATCTATCTATCTATCTATCTATCAATTGAGGTGGTTCAGGGAATATCAGATGTAAGACTTTGGTAGAAACAACAGCTCTAGGTAAAGAGTCTTGGGGAACTCTGGTTGTCTTTGACACATACCTATTCTCACCTGGGAAAGAGAAACATTCTACTCTTCATCTACCATTTTCTATCAAGTGTTTAGTCCTTTGTTCCTTTTAAAACAAAAAACTGAAATTCATTGAATGATAAAAACAGCATCCCTTTTTAAACCATATATATATAATAAATATGATATATTGTATATATGATATAGTTTTTTATCCACAGTTCCCGGGTCATAACTCCCATAACTCTTGCTCTAATGTTGGGGTGCTTTTGGCCTCAGAAGCAGACTTCAGAAAACAGAATCTCTCTCTCACTGACCTTCTCATGCCTTCCTTCCACCTGCCCAAAGTAGGACTGTAACTTTTCCCTGACTTTTTTTTTTTTTTCTTTGAGATGGAGTTTTGCTTTGTCACCCAGGTTGAAGTGCCGTGGTGCGATCTTGGCTCACTGCAACCTCCACCTCCTGGGTTCAAGCAATTATCCTGCCTCAGCCGCCCTAGTAGCTGGGATTACAGGCACCTGCAACCACACCCAGTTAATTTTTGTATTTTTAATAGAGACAGAGTTTTACCATGTTGGCCAGGCTGATCTCAAACTCCTGACCTCAAGTGATCCTCCCACTTTGGCCTCCCAAATTGCTGGGGTTGCAGATGTAAGCCACATCACCTGGCCCTTTCTCTGACTTTCTTATCCATAGTCAGATGTGTTATCTTTTGCACCACTGACCCACTGATATGATTTGGCTGTGTTCCCACCCAAATCTCATCTTGAATTGTAGTTCCCATAATCCCCACATGTCATGGGAGGGACCTGGGGGAGGTAATTGAATCATGGAGGCAGTTACCCTCATGCTGGTCTCATGATAGTGAGTGAGTTCTCACAAGATCTGATGGTTTTATAAGAGTCTTTCCCCCTTTTGCTCAGCACTTCTCTCTCCTGCCGCCCTGTGAAGAGGGATGTGTTTGCTTTCCCTTCTGTCATGATTGTAAGTTTCCTGAAGCCTCCCTAGCCATGTGGAACTATAATTCAATTAAAACTCTTTCCTTTATAAATTACCCAGTCTTGTGTATTTCTTCATAGCGGCATGAGAACGGACTAAGACACCCTCCCTCCCCTAGCTGTCTGACTGTGGGACATAAGACCCTTATTTTAGAAGAGAGCCTGCTCCATACCCCGGAAGAAGGACTGCTGCACAGAGAGGCCAAGAGGGATCTGAACAGTTAGGCCTTGCTGTGTCCTCTTACTCAGCCTACTACTGTCAGATCATAGCCTTTTTGTCCAATCACATTTCTACATAGTTGTCAATCATGCCTATCCAATGAAATCTGCACAAAAAAGCCAAGAAGACTGGGTTTGGAGACCTTCTAGAGAGCTGAACACGTGGAACATGTGCCTGGAACTCACCCATGTGCCTGGAGTGTGGTGCCCTCCAACACTATGGGGACAGACACTGTTGTGCCCTGGTTCTGCCCAGACCTCACCCTATGTATCTCTTTATGTGACTCTTTTTGTCCTTTAAAATATCCTTTATAATAAACCAGGAAGTGTAAGTAAGTGTTTTTCTGAGTTCTGTGAGCCACTCCGGTGAATTAATCCAACCCAAAGAGCAGGTTGTGGGAATTACCCCAAGTTGAAGCTGATTGGTCAGAATTTCTGGAGGCCCAGACTTGTAACTGGGGAGATGGAGTAGTAGACAGTCTTGTGTGACTGAGGTGGTGTTCCCTGCAGAACTGTTGATTGCTTGGTGTGCGGGGAGAAGCCCCCACACATTTGGTTGTAGACAGCTTCTATGTGGATTATCATTGCAGTGTGAGAGCAGAGGAAAAACACTGTGAGTTGTGTGTGAGTTTGTTTTATTCTCTTGAGACAATTTGTATTAAAATGTGAAACTGTGGAGTCAACTCTGGTTGGGTTGGTCAACAGGGGTGCTATTTTTATCATCCAGTGAATTTCAGCTTTGTGTTAAAACCATAATAGAAATTGCAGGTAAGGAATGGAACTAGAGTCTCGTGGTTCTCTTTCCAAGGTGAGAATAGGTATGTGGCAAAAAACACCAAGAATAGGTATGTGGCAAAAAACATATAGACTGTAGGTATCATTTCTATAATACTAGCGTCCTACACCTGCTGTTTCCCAGATCATCCCAATTCAGGTCATCGTTATCTCTTACTCTAATTATTGTGAGAGACTCCTAATTGATATCCTTGCTTCTAGTTTCTCCTTTATTCTGCTCTGTTTTTCAAACTATAGCTAAAGTTACCTTTAAAAATATAAATCTGATCATGACACTCTTGGAAACCATGCATAACTTGGAAGGCTTTCCGTATCTCTTAGGGTAAGGTCTATTCCCTTACCTTGTCCTTTCCTATTGACACCCCAGCCTCCACTCCCATGGCCTCTTCACATTTCACCCCAGACACATTGCATTTATTTCTGTTTCCTACATGAGGCTTAGTCTCTTAGATCTCTGGGCTTTCTCTCGTGAAGTCCATGTTGCCCCAAAGACTCTCTGCCTTCTCCTCCTATTTTGAAACATCACATCTACCACCAACATGTATATTTTGCAAAGTGTCTACTCACTCTTCCTGTAGTAAGCATTTCCTGTCTTCTCTCATGTTTCTTTCTCATCCTTTCCCTGTCAACAGACATCCTATTGTTTTACTTTGCTGAGTTCCCTTCTGAATGGTATATCCCACTTGACTGCATTCTTATGGTGGGAAGTAAAGAGGGTCTCTCATTCACCTTTGTATTTCTAGGACCTAGTGTAATTCCTGGCTCCTAGCAGGTATTTAAAAAGTCAGCATATATTTGACTAAATACCAAATTCAGTCTACTGATGAGATACAATGGGACCACCAGTATCTATTTCTTCTGTGACCTTCATCCCTCAATGCTCCTTTGAAAATGCTAACCCAGACATTGAGAAAGTCTGTCTATTTATGTATTGGGGGATAGTTACTCAGGCAAGACAGCCTATCTGTAAAATATAAAATAAAATAAGATATTAGAATTAGATTACACCAAAGTGACATTGATTGGGTACACATTCCCACCACACAATGCACAAATCCTGCACAGATTTTTGAAAATGGTAAAATACTGCACAAATGTAAGACACTATCGTATAGGATCATGAAGATGCACACACAACTAACTGTAACATGACAGCATGACCAAGGCTGTGGGCACTCATTGTGAGCATTCTCAATAACTAAGAGATGAACAAATATCCTAAAATAATGCTATTAACCTGTGTGTTATGTAGTCATATTCTGTGGAGTACTATTCTATCTGCACAATTTTGCTACCAAAAAAAACCCATAGCATTTAAAATGTCTGCTTAAAAATGGGACCAGATTGACATGTTTAACGTAAAATCATTAGGAGAATTTAAGAAGTAGCAATTTTGGTAATTACCAAATAGCGTGATTCTCTCCCAATAAAGCATATGTCAAATTACAGAAAAACATCACTATGTTGCTTTCCCTTTTTAAGATTTTACATATGAAGCACATGAGTTTAAATATTCCCTGGCTTTTTGCATATTTTATTTAAGTTTTTTTAAATGGGTTTTAACGCTCCTTGGTTTTCTCTTTTTTTGTGTAAGATTCCAAGCACTGAAAGTTTCTTTTGATCTCCTCCCAGTAATTTTTTCAGGTAAAAAGGAAATCTATATATATATATTGCTTTTTTGTTTGTTTTGCGAATACATAGAGTAGGAGAAGAAATGGAGGCTGGTGAGGCAGAGTTGTTTTACTCTTCTAAGAGAAAAAAGGAAACATTTATGCATATCTCATTCTTACAGATAACATTCCCCATCACATGTCTCATGGAACTAAGGCTATTTGTTTGGTTAACTAATTATCATTTATGCACTCTGTTATTTCCTGTGAAACTCTTCAGACAGCTTACAAGTAATCTCATGCTTCTTCTTCTTCTTTTTATTATTGCTATTATTATATTGTTGGTACTATGTTATATTCTTTTAGTATAAAAATACCAATACTGAGTTGATCACAAACCACGTGATTTCATTTTTGTTGTGTTCTATTCTTCCAAGTTATGGGGATGATTACTGGTTTGGGCCAATATGGAAGTTACTGATTGGAATTCAGCCTATAACCACAGATTAAAGAAAAAGAAAAAAGGAACTATCTCACGTAATGGTAGTACTTAGGGTTTGGCTTTTCTCATAAACACTCCAAGTGTTTACTTTGTGAGCTAATTAGGAATGAGCTTCCCAAGATGATCCAACAGTTGAGAAAAGGAAAAGAAAAAAATACTCTTCCACCAGAATGCAAATATCCATGGGTTTCCAATTCACAGAAGCAAAATATGTGGACTGGTTCGTGAAACACACACCATTATCTTCTTCCCTAGGGGAAAAGCAGCTTGCTGAACAAACACTTCATGTCAGAGACTGTTCAAGCCACGTGAAAAGCCCACTGCACATCAGTAAAAGTCGTGACCCAAAATTACAACACCAATGTTCAGATGAGGAAGCATTTATATTTACAAAGCACTTCTTTCATAATGCTACATTTTTCAGGAGTGGTAGCATCAATATTGCCATGGACTGAATTATGCTCCCTCCAAACCTCATACGTTGGAGCCCTGACCCCCGCAATGCGATAGTAATAGGAGGTGAATCCTCGGGAAGAGTTGGGTTTAGATGATGTCGAGTTGGTGGGGTCCTCATGATGGGATTAGTGTCCTTATAAGCAGAGGAAGAGTCACCTGAGCCCCCCTCTCTCTCCCTCTGCTATATGAGGACTAAGAGACCAGGTGGCCATCTACAAGACAGGAAGAGAGAGTTCTCACCAGGAACCAATCTTCTGGGACCTCAATCATGGACTTCCAGCCTCCAGAGCTGAGAACACAAATTTCTGTTCTTAAATCACCCATCCTATAGTTTGCTCTTGTTATTGTTGTTACTGTTATTATGGCAGCCCAAGCTCACTGATGCAAATATAAGCACAGAATGAATTGAACACATCCACCCTTTAGTGCCTTCACCTTTATAGAACAACTTCCACCCTGAAATCCATGCGAATCAGTGTCCCCCATGAGACAGAGTGTGTACCTGAGTTCCTCAGTGCTCAGGTTAATTCTCTTAATCTATCTGCAAACGTACAGATGGGAAGGGATGGGCATGATCAGTTTCCTAACTCCCTAATTATGCAGAAAAGGAAACTGGAGCACAGACTGGTTGGGTGACTTGGTTGATGTCTCACAACAAGTTTGTTGCAGAGATTCAAATGCAGATTGAGCATCTCACATCTGAAATTCCAGAATCCAAAATGCTCCCAAATCCAAAACTTGTTGAGCACCAACATCATGCCCAAAGGATATGTTAATTAGAGCATTTTAAATTTTGGGTTTTTTTGATTTGGGGTGTCAAACCAGTAAGTATAATGCATTTATGCCAAAATCCAAAAAAAAAAAAAATCTGAAATCCAAAACACTTCTTATCCCAAGCATTTTAGATAAAAAGATATTCAACCTGTAGAACCTACACTTTTCACTTGCAACTAGTACAATTTCAACTACAACATGACAGATTAGTACTAGACTTTTAACCCAGATTTCCTTTTGTTGATGAAGATGCAGAAAAGGTTTTGATAATCTCATTCACCCTACAAATAATCACATGTATGTATCAATGTGTATGTATGTATGTATGAATGTGCATGCATGAATAAGTATATGTGTGTAAACACATCCAGACATGTATGTAAATTTTAAATGCATTAATATGTCAGCTTGATAATAAATTGCTACATGGTAATAGTAAAGCAATCAATAATAAAATAAGAGGAAGGTCATATCTTAAATCCTTCCTGCATTTGACTTTGTCTCTGGTCTAAATTGATAGTCACAGACGCCATCAATACCATCAACAGAAAGTGTATGACAGATTTAACTCCTGGCTTCATCAGTGTCTCTTTTGCAATGAGTTTTGGGAGCTCAGACTCAGCTGGGTAGGAAGGAAGGAAGGACCCGACACTAAGAGGGGTATGTATCATAACCTTTAAAACTATGATCCTATTTAATTCTCACCACAATTGTACAAAGTAAATGTCACTCACATTCTACAAAACACTTAGCAGATTCATAGCTCTGCCATGGGAGGCACTATGCAACCCAGTGGTTTGAATTTAGCTTCTTTCCATCTTCACAAGATGCAAGCTTTTAAAGCCAGGAGTGGTGAGCTATTTATCCTTGTATCTCCCCCAGATAACTGATATACTATGTACCCTATGCATTGGGTTCATAAATTAAGGGCCTCCTTTCCTGTCACGTATTGTTTAAAAGAAAACTTTCCAAATCGTTTTTCAATATATGAGGGGCACTATGGTGTGATGGTGAAGACTTTGAGCTGTGAAGTTGAGTTGAATCAATTTACATCAGTATCCATTGTTATTTCTCTCCCTGCCTGACTCCGCTTACACTGTTTCTTGTCTTTGTTCCCAGCTCCTGGGGAAAAACTCTCTAGCAATCCATTTCTCTGCCCCTGATTTTCTTTGTGGGGAAATACTTTCTCCCAACCTGTATAAACTTGTTGAGAAGTTAGCTCCATATGCCTTCCTCCCTCTTGAAGAGTGCAAAGAGAGATTCTCCCAAGAAAAGAGGCAAGTGTTTGGCCTAAGCTATATCCATTCAGACACTCTCTCCAAAACTAATTTTTTTAACTTGGGCTCAAATTCCCCGTTCTTCCCTGAAACAATTATTCCTACCTATGTAACACTTACAAGCCACATACGGGGACATCTCCCTGGAGGTAACATCTTATGTGTGATCACAGGATGGAAAGAAACCTTTTTTCTGCTGAATTTTCAAAGGCATTGTCATTTCTTTTTGAAAGTATGAAGACATCAAAATGTCGCAGAGCTCAGGTAATCCGCAGGCATTGCAACTCAACAGAATGCTCTGATGAGCTGATGATGTTAAGGGCACATGACAGCTGACTGCCAAAACAACCTCTGTATGGGGAACAGAAGAAAGAGACACTCTTGTGTATTTGACTGAAGCCAACTTCAAGGTTCCCTAGTCTGAGGCACGCTGTGTATTGATAGTCAGGGAATAACCATGGTGAGCAGGACAGAAAAGTTGAGGAGGCTCCACGGAAACAAGAGTGTCACATCCATTGAGCAAAAAGGCCAAGGGAAAAGGCTGATTTCTAGTGATAGCAACCAAAACGACTGGCCAAATGATACCCAGGAAAACATGGCAGGAGCGGAATCAATAATCACCGATTTTTGTTTCTAAAATCCAATAGATGAAGAAAGGCAGTGAATTCAATGAATATTCAAGCACTTATTTAATATCAAGAAGGGTTCTAGAAGCCGATGCAGTCACTGAAAGCAGTAAGACTTTGAAGCAGATGTTGTTGGCATTTGGATCATAACCTTCAGTCTGCTGGAGGAGTCAGCCACAGCTCCGGTGGACAGACTGCAAAGATTTTTCAATTGGGGATATACGAGAGAACTCCCCAAGATGGCACAGAGCTACATCAAGGGAGATTCCAGTTAAAGGCAAAGGTATGGTGAATCCAGAAAGAGAGGGAGACAGACAAATAGAGACACACAGACAGACAGATTGACAGAGAGAGGAGGCACACATAAGGAATCCAAAAGATATTCCAAGGGCCAGACACAAAGTACTTGGGCATTATTTGTACATAAACCCTGTTCTGCCTTAGAATTGAATCGTCAAGGTATGCACAAAAAGTTTGACTTCTTCAAGAAAATGCAAAGCACAAGTTAGTGGCAAGCGTTTAAAGCTCCTCTGGCTATGTCATCAAACCAGCTCTGTCTAACTGGTTAGGCCAATTTTGCAAACCATCAATGGAGAAATTAATCATGAGGGTCTCCAGGGCCACTTCAGACTTTAAGCAGCACATCCTAAATCCCACAGCCCTTAACTTGACAGAGTCAGAAATCACATTTGCAGATAACTTCAGGGATAATGATAAAGCTTTTGCAATTCAGTGGTAAATCAGCCCCATCTGTATAGTGAGTACTTGACAAGGTCTGCCCTGTGTGGCTCTGCTTGGGAACGTCTCAGGCAGTATAACATAGAGGGGCATGGTAGGCCCATAGGTCTAGAAACTTAGGGGAGTAAGTGGACACCCCAGGAGCTACCTTCACTCACTAAGGGATGGAAGTTTCTAGATAAATGCTCCAGCTTCCTTTCCCCTGGGCTGGACAATTCTGAGATTGCTGCCACCATAGTCCCTCGGGGAATCCCAGTGGGATGAAGATCCCATTGTCCACAGAAGTAACCCTTTGTCAACACATCTTGTATTGCTGTAGGAGGTAGAAATCTAAGATGCAACCCAAGATTCCAGCCTCCTGGGTTCCCAACATGTATAATCCCTTTCTTTTGAGAGTGGACAGGGACCTTAAATATGATGAACATCACTCACTTGAACAGGTTACCAACTGGTTGACTTTGAGTCCATCAGCTGTCCTGGGTGGGTTTGACCTAATCAGAGGAGACTTTAAGAGGGGGAAGAGTCAGCAAACAACCATGATGATAACTGCTTTTGGGACAATGTGGCAAGGAAATACAGGCAGAACTCGAGAAGTAGAGAGTGGTCCCTCTAACATAGCTTTTACAGAAAAATGAGGACTCCAGTTCTACAACTGAAAGGAACTGAATTTTGCCACAGCTACCTGAGCTTGAAGGAGAACCCTGATGCATGCCTGTAGTTCCAGCTACTCAGGAGGCTGAGGTGGGGGGATTGATTGAGCCTGGGAGTTAGAGGCTGCAGTGAGCCATGATCATGCCACTGTAGTCCAGCCTGGGTGACAGAGTGACACCTTGTCACAAAAAAACAAAAAAACAAAAAATCAATCAACAAAGAGAACACTGAGCTTTAAATGAGTATATCTTCACTGCAATCTTGTGAGACCTGTGCAGAGGATGCAGCTAACCTTTACCTGGATACCTGATCCTTGTGAGAGAGAAGGCAGGACTCAACTCCAGAGGAGGGGCTGGGACACAGGACCAAATTGAAGACTAGCTAAAACAGGTCCCAGACAGAAGAATCTTTTCATCAGACACGCCCACCAGTGTGCCAAGTCAGTTTGCCATTACCATGGCAACTCCCGGGGGTTACCAACCATTTCCACAGCAATGACCCAATGACCCAAAAGTTACTACCTTTTCCCTAGAAATTTCGGCATGAACCGCCTCTCAATCTGTATGCAAATAAAAATGGGTGTAAAAGTGACTGTGAAACTGCCCTGAGCTGCCACTCTCTGCCTAAGGGGTAGCCCTGTTCTGCAGGAGCAGCCACGGAGCTGTAACACTGCTACTTCTGTACATTTTCTTCTACCTCCAGCTTGCCCTTGAATTCCTTCCTGGGCAAAGCCAAGAACCCTTGCAGGCTAAGTCCTGCTTTGAGGTTCACCTCTCTGGCATCATTTGGAAACTCTGAGGTAATAATAATAAAAGTGTGTTGTTGTAAGTCACTTCATTTGTGCTAATTTGTTAGACAGCAATAGCACACTGATACAATTGACTTTCTTCACCTCCTAGTCTTTTTCTGGCCATACCTACAAGGATCACCTCTCAATAAACTACTTTTACCAAAATTCTTCTCTCAGAATCTACATTTGGGGAACCTAAACTTACGTATGATTCTCAAAAAGTGTAAAATCTTGATGGGTAAATAGCAAGGAATTGAGGAAAAATATATGATAATATTCACCTTACATTTCTTGAAGGGTAAATGAAATTATACATGGTCTTCTTTTGAACTAAAATGTTCCCAACATTTAATTGTTCCCAACATTTAATCCCAACATAATTGGGGCTTTCTTCTCATTCTAACTAGGAATTGTTTTTTCACAAAGGAAACAAAGAGAGTATAAATTTAAATTATCATATGAAAAAATTCAGGAAGATGTTAGAAATAATTTTAGGACTGCAAATTGATTTGCAAGATGTTAATAGAAAAGGTTTAAGGTTTATTTTATAGAGATGTTAAGGAAGATAGTAGGAATTATAATATTGAAGTTGTTGGAATAGCAATTCTATAATGAAGGGAACAGATCTTCTTGGGGGAAAATACTAGCTACAATTTTCCCATTTAGGTTAAATATCAGTATGTTTACATTACTGTTCTTCTCACATCTTATTCTCAGTTACTGATGCTGAAGAAACACAATACAAGCTAAATTTATCCTCATGAATGATGTTATAAGAAAGTTTCTTTTCATGCAGTGTATTAGTTTTCTAGGACTTCCATAACAAAGTTCCACAGACCGGGTGACTTAAACAACAAAGATTTATTTTCTCATAGTTCTGGAGGCTGGAAATCCAAGATCAAGGTGTGAGCAGGGCTGGTTCCTCCTGAAGCCTCTCTCGTGGGCTTGTAGATGCCGTCTTCTCCCTATGTCCTCATGTGGTTGTCCCTCTGTGTGTGTCTGTGTCCTCATCTCTTCTTCTTATGAGATGCCTTCGTCAATTTCAGGCTGCTGTAACAGAATACCATAGACTTAATGGCTTACAAGCAACAGACGCTTATTCTCCACAGTCCTGGAGGCTGGAATTCCAATATCAAGACGTGGGCAGGGCTGGTTCCTCTCGAGGCCTCTCTCCTGAGCTTGTAGACACTGTCTTCTCCCTGTGTCCTCACATGGTCGTCCCTCTGTATGTATCTGTGTCCTCGTCTCCTCTTCTTATGAGATGGCTTAGTTCATTTCAGGCTGCTATAACAGCACACCATAGACTGGGTGGCTTACAAACAGCAGACATTTATTCTCCCACAGTCCTGGAGGCTGGAAGTCTAAGCTCAAGGTGTGGGAAGGGTTGGTTCCTCCTAAAGCTTCTCTCCCGAGCTTGTAGATGCCGTCTTCTCCCTGTGTCCTCACAGGGTTGTCCCTGTATGTGTGTCTGTGTCCTAATATCCTCTTCTTATAAAGATACCAGTCCTATTGGATTGGTGCCCATCTTAGTGACCTCGTTTTACCTTAATCACCTCTTTAAAGACCCTATCTCCAAATACAGTGACATTCTGAGGTCTCAATGTTTAGGATTTAACATATAAATTTTGAGGAAACACAATTCAACCTGTAACATGCAGTAAATAATTTTATATGGAAAGTCCTCTCAGTTCCTTCAGCCTCTGAGCTCCCAATTCCATATGCACTTAGATAATTTCCTAACATGCACATATGGTATTAGAGTTATTTTTTTTACCCTGGTTGTACAATTAACATTTACACAGAGAGTTGCTGCTGTGAGTTGTAGGTAAGTTCTCAGACTCATCTATGTCACCACTTTATTTTGATCTTGCGATGCACAGATTGATTCTGAATGTCCCAGAGGAGAGACCATAATCACCACTCCCATCTGCCTGCCAAGCTTCCTCATTCATCCTAGGGGAGGCTGACATTGTAAAGGATTCCTGACTGAGAGCCAAAATGTCTTGAACAGCTGCACTTTGCACTGGGCTTCAGCTGACTTCCAGAAGGCAGACCTGTGGACCAACAGAAAGTCGATGAAAATGCAGAAGAACTAAGATGGATCTCTCTGCTTTCTCCGAAATTTCCCTTCTGCCCCAGCTCACTTCCCCCTCCGCTTGGCCACACTTATAAAAAGAGCTGTGATAACCTCAGATCCTAACAACGCTGATGGCACTTTTGTAAAAAGGACACTGCATGGCAGAATCTAGATTTTTTGTAAGTATTTGGATACCTCGAGGTGCAAGTCATAAAGTCATTAAACTTGTTTTCGTTGCAGCATGATTCGATGCATAAAATGGTTGTGTGAAAGGTGAGCTTATTTTTGGGTTTGGCTGTGAATCATCTGCTCTCACCCTGGGGTCCTGCACGATATCATCTTATTTCTTTCTCACGAAAAGGAAACAAATAAGACCTAGTTCAATCATCCTGATTCTCTTGTCCGAGCTTACCTTTCTGTCGCTCTGCTGATGGGGGCAGCATTCATGACATCTCAAAAGACCCTATTTCCAGATAAGGTCATATTTTGAGGTTCTGGGTGATATAAATGTCAGGGAGACCCCATTCAACCCATTGCAGAATGTGTCTTCCTTTTTCGTTGCCATCTTTCTATGGCTCTCACCTTGTACTGACCCCTCCAAGGACCTGAGAAGTCGTCTCCAGCAGGAAAAAGGAGAAAGTCTGCTATTCTCAGCACAGCCTGTTATTTTTAGAGTGACACTGTTCACAGAGCCCATGCCCAGACAGCCTTGGGATAAACAATCTGTGGGATCCCACGTCAGCCGCAGAAATGGGAACAAAAGTGAAAAACTCTAGCAACAGAATTAGGAACCTGAGCCACTGCCCCAAGTCTCGTCCTCCTCTGATTAACGGGGCTAACTGCAAAATATCCAGGTGTTTTGTTGCTTTAATTGGGTATTGTTTTTTGTTTTAAACGTAATAAGCCCAGCAGCACCGTTGATCTGAGTTTTCTCTCATTTTTAGTTTGTATCCCCAGGTTGGAAGACGATTTAGCAATGCCCCTTCCCTGCTGTGATTCTTTCTAGAAGCTAGGTCACCAGCATCCTCAGTGCCTGTCCATCAGAGGGATGCAGACACAAAAGGTTTGCTCAAGGGCTGCCTGCCAAATCCCGGGAGGCCGTCCCAGCATTGAGCTCACATTCAAGCAGATTATCAACGCTCTCAGGGACACTGATACATGCCAAATAAATGTTTACAGAACGTCTTGAGATCTCACTGCTGGCGGTGAGAAGATGGTGGTGGTGGTGGTGGTGGTGGTGGTGGTGGTGGTGGTGGTGATGGTGGTGGTGGTGGTGGTGGCGGCAGCTATACTCCAGTCACTGCAGAAAAGCAAAGAGAAATCCAATCAGTGTTTTGGTTGAGGAAGAGGGATTGAGCTTGATCTGTGTGCAAAGCAGAGGGGAAGTGACTTAATAGCTCCTTTAATCTCTAACGGGTATTGATTCAAGTCAACCAGGATAACACAAGTGTAGGCACAAATGTATCACCGGGATGGATGAAGGTGTGAAAAAAACCAGTGACATTTGCCTGCCTCTCTGAAAGTGGATACCAAATAAAATGTAGTAATCATAGTGATTACGGTACATCTGTGTGCATAGATGGTGATTTTTCTTTCTAGGATTGAAAACTCCGCCTTCTCTCCTCCCCTGGGGTTAGAAAGTATGAATACTTTGATTTTTCATCATCCTGGCTTCCTTCTTCAGAATACTGTTGCTCAAAAGCTTTGTCTGTCATCAGGTTGAACATGTTTTGACCTTGAAGCATTACTTTGATCTTAAGGTTAAGTCTCTGATCTTGTTTGAATCCAGGAACACAATGTGGTTAGATCCAGATGATTAGATCCCACAATCACCACCTTCAATTACTCATTCTTTCCTGCATCCATTCATTCAATATTTGTCTAGCATGTGCTACTCATAAAGCAACCATGTGTATCAGGGGTTTACTAAGTGTAGATGTTCTAGAGGCTAGAAAGACATTGTTGAGCAAGGCAGATGGTTATGAGTGATGACTTCCTCCTAGGTAGAGAGGACAAGGCTATGGGGAAATAAAGCAATGTGGCTTTGGTCTGTCTGGGAGGCAGAGAGCAGGACTACAGAGTGTGACTTTTAGCATAAACCTAAACAATATCCAGGAGCAAGAGACAGGAGGAGAAGGCACTGGCATTGTTGGTGAAGTTGGTAGCAAATCCAAGACTACAAGTGAAATGGTTTGGATTTGTATCCCCATCCAAATCTCATGTTGAATTTTAATCCCCAGTGTGGGAGGTGGGGCCTGGTGGGAGGTGACTGAATCGGGGCGGGGGGGTTTCTAATAGTTTAGCACCATCCTCCTAGTGCTGCCTCATGATAGAGTTTTCATGAGATCTGGTTATTTAAAAGTGTGTAGCACTTCCCCTTCACTCTCTCTTCCTCCTGCTTCCACCACATAAGAAGTGCTTTGCTACCCCTTCACCTTCTGCCATCACAGAAAGTTTCCTGAGGCCTCCACAGCCATGCTTCCTGTACAGCCTGTGGAACTATGAGTCAATTAAACCTCTTTTCTTCATAAATTACCTAGTCTCAGGTAGTTCTCTATAGCAATGCAAGAATGAACATATACAATGAGATATGTTAGGATAAGCTAGGTTTTGCTGCTGAAATAAAATCCATGAGACATAAATAGCCACAGCTTCAAATGTTATTAATTTCTCACATCACTGTCTGATGGGGGCTGGGCCACCTCCCTGGGCCTTATAGCTTTGCTGTCTGGAACTCATCACCTCACAGGGGACACCTCAGAGGGAAAGAGAGAGAAGAAAATGGAGTATTGACTACTCACTGCCTGCATGTAGAAATGCCACATGTGCCTTCTGCTAATATCTCATCAGGCAGAACTAGTACTTGGTGCTATGTAATTGTAGGACAGTCTGAGAAATATAGGAAAGCACATGATATCTGGTAATCTGTCAGAGCTACACTATTTCTAGCACAAACCAGGAAGAGGCTAGCTACATTGGAAGACTGAAAGCCAACCTGAACGACTAGGGCAACGAACGGAGGAGAAACAACACCATCAAATGAGTTCAACATGGCTGGGGAGGCCTCACAATCATGGCAGAAGGCAAAAGGAACATCTTACATGGTGGCAGGAAAGTGATAGTTTGTGCAGGGGAACTCCCCTTTATAAAACCATCAGATCTCATGAGACTTATTCACTATCATGAGAACAGCATGGGAAAGACCTGCTCGCATGATTCAATTACCTCCCACTGAGTCGTCCCACAGCACATGAGAATTGTGGGAGCTATAGTTCAAGATGAAATTTGGGTGGGGACACAGCCAAATAATATCAACCGCCCTGCCTACACCTTGATGTTAACCCAAGTAGGACTTTTCATCTCCAAAGTAGTAAAATAGCACATGGGTGTTATTTAAAGCCCCTTAGTTTATGGTAGTCGGTTACTGCAGCCACAGGAAGAAAATACAGGACAGATGAGGAGAGAGATAGCAGGTTGACTCTCAGGTTGTAGAGGACAACTACATGGATGGTGGATCTCTCACCTGGTCCTTCCACAGAGGAGCAGTTCTGGGAATAAATACACATTTTCTTTTGCACACATTGCATTTGTAACCATGCCAGAGCAATCTGTTTCAACTTTTATGTAACAAAGTTATGAGCTGTTTTTCAGTTATCATGGATCCCCAGTTTAAGGTCACCTAACCTGGGCATTCCAAGATGAATCGACGTGAAACCTAAGTCCTTGGAGCAAGAAATGGGGACTGAATTAAGAAGCAGACACTGCATGGCAGGATCCAGGATCCAATCAGATTGAGCCCTGGTGTCACCCCATGGCAGAATCCAGTCAGCTGACGCCTCCCAGCATCACCTCATTGCAAGATCCAATCAGATCATGCCTCATTATTCCATGTTTATAAAACCCAACCTATCTCCCAGTCAGGGAGACAGATTTGAGCATTTCCTCCTGTCTCCTTTCCTTGCCAGTTGACTTGCAATAAAGCTTTTCTTTTCTCAAAAGCCAGTGTCATGGAATTGGCTTCTTTTTGCATCAGACAAGAGCTCATTGATTGCTCAGTAACACATTTGAGATGGAAATGGGTGGTAGACAATTGGCTACAAATTCAGAGTTCTGAGGCCAAGTCTGCACTGAGGACAGAGAAGAGCTGGTGTTCAAGCTGTTTGACAATGGGTCTGAATGAATCTGTGACTGCCTTCTGGCCTTAGAAAAACAAAATAGCCATATCCGTGCAGGCTATTGATCAACTGGGTGTGCAAGTCCCTCACACAACAGCCAACATGCACACCATCCTTACAGATGGTGCAGATGAACACATAGCCATTGAGAACACCTTGCAGAACATCAATGTTAGTGCACCGACTATGAACCACACACTATTTCTTTACTTCAGATCTCATGGCATTTTCCTCTGGTTCCTTCAAATATTTTAATCTATTTGTCTTTCTTTCTCCTTCTCAACATGTTTCCTAGTTTTCTATAACCATTGCCAAGTCCTTTGCATCTTAAAGGATAGTATGGCTTCCATCAGTCACATTAGTGAGAGTCATTGCAGAGGTGACAGGGAAGGACAGAATTCAAACAGCATTTGGTGTAGGAGAAAATAAGCCAGAGCTATGATAAGGAGAGTGTAGAGGAGGAAAAGTGCATTCCTGGGCACCGGTCTATGGAGATGCAGCAAAATCACCAAGAGGGATGTTTTCTTTGATTTTGTTTTCCTATGAGTTGCTGATTTGAGGTTTGTTGAACAATGAACCCAAGTCTGGTGATGCACGTATTCATGTCCAAGCAAAATCTAGTGCAGGGATTTGGTAGGGTGGGGCAGGTACTGGAAAGTGGGCATGTTTATTTATTTCTAACACCTTTTATGCACATGACACTACAGTTAGCACCAGTTGCCAGAAAGCTCTGTTGTATAATATCAAACTCAATCTGATTGTTAATGTTACTTACCTCAACTTTGTACATCCATGAGTTTGTAGATCTTGAAATAAAAGATATCCTGTAGGTTGTAAGGTTGTCTACATTTCCTCATCCTAAGAAAAAGAGAAAAGTGGCAAAATAGGAAGAGGAGGAGGTAGAAGAAAAGGAGGAGGAGGAGGTGGAGGCTTGGTCATAACACTTAGCCTCTGTGGCTAAGAAAGTTCAGTTCCAGCCTGCAACCTATTTGGCATGTTGAATAATGTTCTACTTCTTTGAGTTCATGCTGTCACTGGACTATCTTATTGTTTTAGGATGTGTATAGCTAAGACTAAATTCTTATTCTATTCCTTGAGTACTAAGGTTTCATGAAGTAATTTGAACACAAAAGTCCACTAACAGATTGCTTCTATTATTGCTGTAACCTGAGCAATATTGAGTTTTCCTTCTTTCTAAGGCAGGCATTGGCAAATGATGGTGCTAGTCCAACCCAGCCTGCTTCTGTTTTTGTAAATGAAATTTTATGGACATGAAGTCATGACCATTTGTTTACACATTGCCTGTGGCTCTTTTCATGCTGTAGAAGTAGATTTGAGAAATTGTGGAGACCCCATGGCCCCAAGAGCCTAAAATACACATCCTCTGGCCCTTCACCAAAAACATTTGTTAGTTCCTACTGTAGAGGATCAATAATCTTGTGGAGCAAAGTGTGTAGCAAAACGGATTCCTCGTCTGTGCTATGCTTTAAATATTGCTGTTTAATATTTTTATGACTAACATGATATCGGCTAAGTAAGGAAATAATTGAGAGAAAATCACAAGCCATTCGTGAGTACTAAAGAAAAGATTTAAAAGGGAGAAAGGAAGGAAGGAAGGAGGAGAAAGAAAGGAATAGGAAGGAAGAAAGGAAGGAAGGGAAGAAGAAGTGAGGGAGGGAGGAAAGGAAGGAAAAAAGGAGGAAGGGAAAGAAGGAGGAAGGGAGGATTGGAGGAAGTGAAGAAAAGAAGGAAGGAGGGAAGAAAGGAAGGAAGAATGGAGGGAAGGAAGGAAGGAAGGACAAAAGGGAGGAAGGAAGGAAGAAAAAGAAGGAGAAAGGGAAGGAGGAGGGAGAAAGGGAAGGAAGGAGGGAGGGAGGGAAGGATGGAGAGAGGGAGGGAAGGACGGAGAGAGGGAAGGAATAAAGAAAGAATGGAGGGACAGAAGGAAGGAGGGAGAGAAGGAAGGAAGGAAGGAAAGTAGGAAGGAAAAAAGGAAGGAATGGAGGAAGGGAGGGAGGAAGGAAGGAAGATGCCATACCAAGAGCAGTGAGACCATATGTAAGGAATAAGTTCTACCCTAAAGATAAGCAATAAAATATGCAAGAAAAAGTGTTTACTTCCATAACATAATTCCCTTTTCTACATATAAAATGTCTGTCTGGACCACTAGATGGAAAAAAAAAAAAAAAAGTCTTCTACTTGTGTTCACATACAGAGTTTCTTTCACTATTCTCACTATCCTGACTTCAATTTCATTCTCCAACATTTTTCCTCTGTGATATGAAACTATTTAAGTCTAACATCTGCAATTCTCGGAAAAGATGATTGTTTCAAACATATCTAATTACATCTTATGGGTCTTCAGAATTGAAGAAGAACTGTATTTCAGTTTGAATATGCTGACATATATTAGTATGGTTAGGATTTGTGTCCCCAACCAAATCTCATCTTGAATTGTAATCCCCATAATCCCCACGTGTCAAAGGAGAGACCAGGTGGCGGTAATTGTATCATGGGGTCAGATTCCCCCATGCTGTTCTCATGAACATGCTATTCCCGAGTGAGTTCTCATGAGATCTGATGGTTTTATAAGGGGCTCTTCCCCTTTGCTCAGAACTTCTCCTTCCTGTCACCTTGTAAAGAAGGTGCCTTACTTCCCCTTTACCTTCTGCCAAGATTGTAAGTTTCTGGAAGCCTCCAGAGGCCTCATGTTAAACTGTGAGTCAATTAAACCTCTTTCCTTTAAATATTACACAGTCTCAGGCAGTTCTTTATAGCAGTATGAAAATGGACTCATACATTCAGATAGAATTTGGATGTTAGTTCTCTGTATGTACAGTGATATAGTTTGGCTCTGTGTCCCCATCCAAATCTCATGCTGGGTTTTAATCCCCAGCGCTGGGGGAGGGGGCCTGTTGGGAGGTGATTAAATCACGGTAGTGGATTTCTCCCTTGCTATTCTCATGATAGAGTTCTCACAAGATCTGGTTGTTTAAAAGTGTGTAGCACCTCCTCCTTCACTCTGTCTCTTTCTTCCAGGCCATGTGAAAATTCACCTGCCTCCCCTTTGCCTTCTCCCATAATTGGAAGTTTCCTGAGGCCTCCCTGGAAGCAGAAGTCTGTGCAACCTGAAGAACCATGAACATAATTAAGCCTCTTTTCCTTAAAAATTACCCAGTCTCAGGTATTTTTTCATAGCAGTGTGAGAACAGACTAATACGTACAGCATGAATTTTGACATGCTTTGACTTCCTTTTGAAATTTGATAACATAAGATATGTTAACACAACCCACTCCAGCCCTTCTCTGAGAATGACCTGCTGGCCTTCATACCTATATTTCTGGGACATACACAGCATGAAACCACTTGTGTATTTATGCTAGGTCTGACCTATAAATTTTGGCGATTTAATATTGCCTCTAATAAGTTGAGATGCAGTGACTACCTTTCCACAGTGGTTTCCAGTTGCTATCCAAGTTTCAGTGTAGGCTATGTCAATGCTGAGAGGTGAATATCAGTTCAGAGAACTTTGCTAGATATCTTTCTTTTTTTCTTTTTCATTCTTTCACCTTCTGCTCTGTGCATGATAATACCCTTCAATAATGCAAAATGGTACAATAGTTGTTCTTCAGCAGTGATTCTGCCAGACCTTAACAACTATAATCTTTAGCACCAAATTCGGAAGAATTACACTTTCAACATTTTACAAGGTCATAGAGTTAATACTTATATCCATTTTTCTTCATTTGTCATGAACATCCTAACTGTTGTATATTGCCAGACCATCAAAATCTGTCCTATTAAAATGCATATTAGAAAATTTAATATTCAAAGTATAATGGAGTAATTTTTTTCGATTTCTGGAAAATGTACAATAGGAACCAGTTATTCAATGCTGATATAAGGAAAAAACTCACTTACTCTATGAAAATAAGTAAGTGATCATAGACAAACATACATTGGGTCTGAGGCTGGACTATGGGTTGAAAAGAAGGCAACAATGTACAGTGTAATACAAGGTTAGAGTGAACAGACTAAGGTTAACTTAGATCAGGGACTACATGTCATTTTTCATCAAGGCTGCCTTAGGCACAGAGAACTGTCCACAAGGTCCCTGATGTCTACAAACTTCCCTGTTCTCCATTGTTCTTGTTAAAAAATTAATTTTTTTAATGAAGAAAAATACAAGCATTACTGAAAGACGTAGAAGACGACAAATATAACTGAAGTCATATGGCATGACTTTGGATGAGACTTTTCAATATTGTTCATATGTTAGATATTTCAGAGTTAGCATATCAGGTTTGACACATCACTAATGTAAACCACAATGGAATTTTGCTCTGTTCTCTAGATTAAAAAGTGATTTTTCTGATCATCTGAAAGAACAAACATACAAGCACAGTCATGGCAATTTGAGTAAAAAGATCAATAGAGGAAGAGAGAGGAAGATTTGAATTATCTTGGTATAAATTTCAAATTATTAAAATCATGTTATATTATAATATGATTATAGCTGTGTGGTGACTGATTATGCAAAAATGAAGTAGCCAAATAAAAAACAAATGAAAAAGCAAAAAAGCAAAAACGTATTGGATTACCTTGTAATGCAAGGTCATAAGCATTTGGATTAATTCTTTAGGAAAAAAAATTCATTTCTTACCTAATTGAACCCCAGGATTAAATATAGTTGTCAGGATTCCCTCTTCCAGTTCAAGAAGGAATATCATTCTCATCTTAATAAACAAAACAATAGATATTTGTTAAAAAGATGTTTTAAGTTAAAAAATCGTAGTTTTTTAAACATTTGTGGTTTTTTAGGTTTGTTTTTGGTTTTGTTTTGTTTTGAGATGGTCTTGCTCTATTGTCCATGCTAGAGCACAGTGGTACCATCCTAGCTCACTACAGACTTAAACTCCCATGCTTAAGGGATCCTCCCACCTCAACCTCCAGAGTAGCTGGGACTACAGGCACATGCCACCATGCCCAGCTAATTTTAAAAAATAATTTTATAGAGACAGGGTTTCGCTATGTTGCCCAGACCTGTCTTGAAGTACTGGCCTCAAGCAATCCTCCTGCCTTGGCCTCCCAAAGTGCTGGGATTATAGGTGTGAACCACTGCACCTAGCTAAAAAATTTAATTAAAGCTCAGGAACAATGAAACACCTATAAACTCAATTCCAGAAAGTAACAGCTCTATATATAAGAAATAAAATACCCCTGACTATTTTCATCTCTGTTGGAGTTGGAGAGGCAGAGGAAGCTGCTAATGTGGGAAAGGAGACACTAGCTAAACTTTTTATAAAATGTAGTGGCCACAGGCAGTTGGGCATATCAGGTTAGACAACATAGGAGTCCTAGTCTCTGAACATATCTTCATCCACCTGCCAACTGCTTCCCAAAGATCTCTACAGAGGGTAGAGTGATAGTACATCAAATGTGGTGGACACAGGAGGAAAGAGCTGGGAGACATAGCTCTGCAGGCACATGGAATCTACCCCAAGTTCAAGGCAGCCTCTCTCAGAAGATAGGGATCAGAGAAGGAGGCCTGAATGAAACCCTGCATGGACATCTCTGACCTTTACAGAGTATAAAACAATAGCCCTCCAAAGACTGAAGCCAGTGTCACAAGGTGGAGAAAATTCTCTTGAGGTACAGAAAGCTGGGCATGAGAGACAGAGCAAATAGACATGCCAGCAATACCCTAAAAATAGCATCGAAACATTCCATGAAAAATTCCAGAAATAAACAATTCCCAAATTTTAAATTGCATGTTGTTCTAAGTAATATGTATTAGTCTGTTCTCACAGTACTATAAAGATACTACCCAAGACTGGGTAATTTATAAAGAAAAGAAGTTTAATTGACTCACAGTTCCACATGGCTGGGGAGGCATCAGGAAACTTACAATCATGGCAGAAGGCAAAGCAAGCACGTCTTACATGGTGGCAGGAGAGAGAGCATCGTAGGAGGGGAAATGCCAGATGCTTATAAAACCATCATATCTCATGAGAACTCACTCACTATCACAAGAACAGCATGGGAAAACCATCCCCATTATCCAATCACTTCCCATCAGGTCTCTCCCTAAATACCTGCAGGTTACAATTCAAGATGAGATTTGAACGGGGACACAAAGCCTAACCATATCATAGCATGATGAAATCTACCACCATCCCTCTCTGTCCTGCCTGGAACATGAATCATCTTTCTTTTCAGTATATCTATGCTATAGACATTTAGGAGCCATCTCAGTTATCAGATTCACTCTCCTGGTATGGTAGTGCTTGTGATCAAATAACCCTTATTTTCCTTAATAAGCACAAGAGTGGACATGCCAGCATATTGTTATAATTGTTCTACTTTATTATCAGTTCTTGTTAATCTCTCATTGCGCTTAATTTATAAATTAAACTTTGTCATAGGTATGCAGGTATAGGAAAAATATAGTATTAATATCTATAGGGTTCACCATTATCTACAGTTTCAGACATCCACTAGGGACCTTGGAACATATCCCCTTTGGTAAAGTGGAACAAATGGAGTATAATTTTTCTAAAGTTGACTATGATATGTTAAAGATAAATATTGACTATGGTCATGCTTTTAACAGAACTTTCTGAGATGATGAAAGTTGCATTAGTCTGTTGGAAATGGTATAATAAAATACCAGAGACTGGGTAGCTTATAAACAACACTAACATATTTCTCATAGTCTGGGAGGCTGGAAGTTCAAAATTGAGGCACCAGTTGATTCAGTGCCTGATGAGAACCTGCTTCCTGCTTCATAAATGACACCTTCTCACTGTGTTCTCACATAGCAGAAGGCGTAAGGGAACACGAATCCCATTCACAAGGCCCCACTCTCATTACCTTATCACCTCCCAAAGTACCCACTTTCTACTACCATCGTTTTGGGGGTTAGGTTTCAACACAGGAATTTGGTGAGGGAACATAAATATTTAGTCTATAGCAGAAGTATTCTGCATCATTCAATATGGTAACCATCAGCCACCTTGGCTAGTGAGCACTTGAAATGTGGCTGGTGTGATTGAGGCCGGCTAATTTTTAAAATTGTATTTAACTCTACTTTCTTAAAATCTTACTTAACTCTACTATGATGTTAGTCAACATCCATATATGACTAACAAGTACCATACTGGAGAGTACAACTCCAGGGTAGAGGTGGGCAACATTTTTCTATTAAAGACCAGGCAGTATATAGTCATAGGAGGGATCCCCAACCCCTGGGCCATGGACCAGTACTGTAGCCACACTGCAGGAGGTGAGCAGTGGGTGAGTGAGTGTAGCTTCATCTGTATTTACGATCACTCCCCATTGCTCACATTATCACCTGAGCTGTCTCCTGTCAGATCAGCAGCAGCATTAGATTCTCAAAGGAACACAAATCCTATTGTGAACTGCGCATGTGAGGGATGTAGGTTGCGCACTCCTTATGAGAATCTAATGCCTGATGATCTGTCACTGTCTCCCATCAACCCCAGACGGGACTGTCTAGTTACAGGAAAACAAGCTCAGGGCTCCCACTGATTCAACATTACAGTGAGTTGTATAATTATTTCATTATATATTACAATGGAATAATTATAGAAATAAAGTGCACAATAAATATCATGTACTTGAATCTTCCCTAAATCAATCACCCCAGCTTGGTCCATCAAAAAATTGTCTTCCACGAAACTGGTCCATGGTGCCAAAAAGGTTGGGGACTGCTATTCTACAGTTTGGGGTTTATAGACTGACAGGCAATGTCAAGGATATCATGTTGGTACATATATAACTATTTAAAATGTAACCTATTTAAAAATGTAGAAACCCTTCTTAGCTAGTAGACCATACAAAACCAGATGGTGGGCTAGAGATTTGCTATAGAATAATCACTAATATGTGTATGTGTGTGTGTGCATGTACATGTGCATATACATGTATAGGTATATATGCATGTGTATGTATATATACATGCATATACATATATACATATATGTGGGGTTTTTTAGTAGAGTAGATAAAACTACATACTAAGTGTATTAGTCTGTTCTCATGCTGCTAATAAAGACATAACCAAAATGGGTAATTTATAAAGGAAATAGGTTTAATGGATTCACAGCTCCACATGGCTGGGAAGGCCTTACAATCATGGTGGAAGGCAAATGAGGAGCAAAGTTGCATCTTACCTGGCTGCAGGCAAGAAAGTTTGTACAGGAGAACTCTCATTTATAAATCAGATCTCGTGAGACTTATTCACTACCACAAGAAAAGTATGGGGGAAACTGCCCCCATGATTCAATTATCCCCACTGGCCCTGCCCTTGACACATGTGTATCATTACAATTCAATGTGAGAGCTGGGTTGGGACACAGTCATGTCACTAAGAAAGAGTTAATCCAAAGGAAGGTATGAAATGAGTAATGGAATAATAAGAAACAGGTAGAATTATACCTAACTGAAATTCACACATACATTTTGGTGGGATAGTAAATGGCAAGACTACTTTGTAAAATCATCTGAAGTATTTTTATAAGGTCAGACATACGATGATGCCACGACCGAGCACTCCCTCTCCTAGATATTTATTCAAGAGAAACGAAAATACAAGTCCTCACAGAGACTCTTCAAGAGTGTCTACAGCAGGATTCTTTGTAATAAAGAAAAACAGGAGACAACCCACATGTCTATGAAGAGGGGAATGAATAAACAAATTGCAGTAGAGTCACACAATGAATACTATGGTAGTCCCTTTTCACGCTGCTGACAAAGACATACCCATGACTGGGTAATTTATAAAGACAAAGAGGTTTAATGGACTCACAGTTCCACGTGGCTGGGGAAGCCTCACAATCATGGTGAAGGTGAATGGCATGTCTTACATGGTGGCAGACAAGAGAGAAAATGAAAGCCAAGCAAAAGGGGTTTCCCCTTATAAAACCATGAGATCTCGTGAGACTTATTCACTACCATGAGAACAGTAAGAGGGAAACGGCTCCTATGATTCAATTATCTCCCATCAAGTCTCTCCCACAACACATGGGAATTTGGGGAGCTACAATTCAAGATGAGATTGGGTGGTGACACAGCCAAACCATATCAAATACTATTCATCAACAAAAGCCAATGGAGGAATAAGTGCACATCTTGGTAAATGTTTAGAAATTGGACACATCTGTATAATCACTATGCACATCAAGAGCTGGATCAAAATGAGCAACCATGAAATCCCCCTTGCGTCCTTCCCAAGGAGGGCAATTTTGCTTCCTTTTAAAGATTTCTGTATTTTCCAAACTTTCTACAAAAAAGGTAAACATTTTTAAATAAATATTTTTCAGTAAGTTCCTCGTCTTTATGGAGTTTCTGTACCAATGTTTCCTAGAATTGAGATGCTCTGCTAGTTTGCATATAAAACATGACATAAAATAAAATATTATCTTTTCAATGATTATCCTAGAACTGTCCTCTGAAACAATTCAGAATACAATTAAATATTTAATTTAATGTCCGTGAACCTTAATTTCTAATTTGGATATAGGCTGGAGCAAATAGATTGTAAAAAACTTTTAACACAAATTGATATTGTTTCTCATATCATTTCCTAAGGATTTGATAATTTATCCTATCCTTAATGACTTTGTACCTGTTCAAAGCACATTGATGGAAATTGATTTTCCTGATTATTTCACCTAAGTCTTTGGGACGTAACATATTTTGGTGACAGCCTGGAAAATCTCTCTAGTGTACTCGCTAAGTTACCCAGGACAACAGCAGCTACAGAAAGAAATCTCTTCCTACCACTCACCTTTGTTCAGCCAGAAACAAAAATAGTGCTTTGATTGCTCTCTCTGACCTACTTTTGTGTAGGAGTCCTAACGACCTAAATTCCCAAAGTCATGGGCCTTGGAGAAACTGTACAGGATTTTCCAACCCGCCCTCATAACTTTAGGCCGAATTGCACTTCCACTGTGCTAGATTCACACAAACCTGTACTTTTCCTAGAGATTTGCAAGGATTTTGCACCATTCACTTTGGATTGTCTATCAGATTTTTATGAAAGTGTATGGCTTTCTATTTTGTATTCCAAAAAATAGTATGTAACCAGTTCATGTAATGACATTATGAAGTTTCAGAGTTGTGCAATGCAAAGGAGGACTGAGCACAGGACATTTGGACTTATAATTTTGTCTGTCACACGTCCTAGTTCTATTAGTAGTTCACAGAACCCACTTTTAAGAATCATTATTACAACAGAATCTATCCAGAAAAATTAGCATCCTTACTTGGTCACTGGCCAATGCCAGCCTGAGGGATACCCGCCTCCCAGGTCTTTCTTGAGTCTTTACCTCGGACATGATAGGTTCACATCATTGTTTCCAGTGCTTGGCTTTAAATAGTTGTGTCCTGTCTCCTGACCCTTTCATTCATTTCAGCCACCTTCTTTTCTCTAACTAACACCCATAGTTATAATCTATAGACTGCCAGGTTTCATACATTGGCCCTCAATTCTGACTCGTTTCAGCGTTAAAAGAACCCTCATGAAAGACCACCTAGCATGCAGGTGTATCAAGTTCCAGAAGGGACCCTGACTGACCTTGCCAACTTTCCTATACCTTTTCATCCCTTCTCATGCACCATCAGTAAGTTCTCTTGAATCTAATATCTACATAAGTGTACATGTGTGATTACACATGTTTGTGTACCTGTACTTTGTTTTGTTCTTTTTCCAAATTTGTGCATTTTCTTAGTTTTACTGCAACCACTCAACTTCATGCCACTGTCTTCTTCTGCCTAGACTGTTACAGCAGACTCCCAGACCCCCTCATGTGCACCTCCAATCCATTCTCTTCAAGGCAGCCTGAGTGACCTTTCTAAAACAAAATTTAGATTGGGAGATTGGGCCACTTCTCTGCTTAAAATCTTGCAATTATTTTATTTGTTTATTTATTTAACGTTTGGATAGTCTAAAATGTTTAAAATGGCCTCCATAGTCTCTACTTCATTAATCTGGCCCCTGCTTCTGTCCCACAGAACATTACATTATAATGATAAAATGTTCCTGAAGAGACAACAAAGCTTATAAATTGAGTCACTTAAAATATTTTTGTAGGATTTAAAGCAATTTCTACTGTATTTTTTTTTGATAGCTGAATTTTTTTTGAGACAGAGCCTCACTGTGTTGCCCAGGCTGGGGTGCAGTAGTGCAATCATAGCTTACTGCAGCCTCCAACTTCTGGGCTCAAGTAATCCTCCCACCTCAGCATTCCGGGTAGCTGGGATTACAGGCACAAGTCACCATGCACAGCTAATTAAAAAAAAAATTTTGCAGAGACAAGGTCTCAGTATGTTGCCCAGGGCTCCAGCAATTCTTTCACCTGGGTTGAGTTCCTGGGCTAAAGTGATCCTCCCACCTCAGCTTCCCAAAGTGTTGGGATTACAGGTGTGAGTCATTGTACCCAGGCTGATAGCTGAAATTTGAACCTCATGGTACTGTTTGCTCATAAAAAAAAAAAAAAAAAAGTGTGGGATAACCTGCTCCCAGTTTCCTGATCCATGGCAATGACATTATAAGTTCACATTTTGAGACTTTTACAGAAGACAATTTGAATGCCTTAGCATCAATTCTGTACAGACCCTGAAGACTCATGATAGAATTAGAAAGACTTCCTCTCTCCTACCTTCTTGTCCATCTAATTGTTCTGTTTCATAAACCCTATTCTCACAACCAGGGACATAATCACTTTTCACTCTTTATACTGTCCAAATAAGGAATGGAATCTCATTAAAATAAAACTTAAAAATGTATTGGCTGTTGTCTTTATTTGCTAGAGCTGTCATAACAAGATACCACAGACTGGGTGGCTTAACCAACAGAAATTTATTCTCTCACATTCTGGAGGGTGGAAGTCAAAGATCAAGGTGCCCCAGGGTTCATTCCTCCTGAGGCTTCTCTTCTTGGCTTATAAATTCCACCTTCTCCTTGTGTCCTCACAGGGTCGTCCCTCTGTATGTGTCTGTGTCCTCATCTCCTCTTCTTATGAGGTGTCTTAGTCCATTTCAGGCTTATAACAGAATATCATAGACTGGGGGAGCTTATAAACAGCAGACATTGATTCTCCTACAGTCCTGGAGGCTGGAGGTCTGAGATCAAGGTGTGAGCATGGCTGGTTCCTTCTGAGGCCTCTCTCCTTGACTTGTAGATGATGTCCTCTCCCTGTGTCCTCATGTGGTCATTCCTCTGTGTGTGTCTCTGTCCTCAACTTCTCTTCTTATAAGGACACCAGTCCTATTGGATTAGAGCCCTCCGTACTGACCTCATTGTATCTTAATCACATGTTTAAAGACTCCATTTGCAAATACAGTCACATCTTGAAATTCTGGGGGTTAGGTCTTCCACACATGAATTTTTGGGGATGAAATTCAGCCTGTCATAAGCACTTTAAATATGAGTGCTCTTCCCAATGCCCTCTTCCACAGCCTATCCCTCTGCATTATTACCTGCAGAAATAACTGATTGGCCTGAACTCCTATGAATATGCAGAAACAACCAATCTTGACATCAGAGTATTCTAAAAGTATTAAGTGGGATTGGATGCACGTGTCTGTGAGTGTTGCCTAGAATGTCAACGAATGTCAGTGAGCCTTGATCAACATTTCCTCTCTATGTTCACTCTTCTAAAACACTGACTGAGGAAAGATCTTAAAACTTTAGACATGGAAATACTCATTTTTCACATCCCAGTCTCTGGAAAACACATTACATTAAACCTGAAAAAAAATTAGCCATATTTCAGAAGAAAACTTTATTTTTAAGGAAGGTCAGGAAAAGATATATAATATGTATTTTCATCATTTGATAGTTGGACCCTTGCTGCTGGTGGGTTACTTGAAAGACTATTATTAACAGAGTCACAAAATCAGAATTTAAATCGAGCCCATTTTATTTCCTACCATGTGACTTTGGGGAAGGCACTGACCAAATCACAGAGGTTAGAAAATTAATTAAACATAGAATGAACTCACCTCTATCCTTTGGAAAAGTCTAGAGGGGATGCCTTTACAAATTTACAACAGCTTAACAGAGAAAGGCCAGTTTCAGGAAAGAAAAAGGCTCGCTACCACAACCTGTAAATTGTTAGAAGCAACATCTTAACAAATCAAAATGGCAGTTCTGTTGCGCATCCTGTAGGCTAGTGAGTACGATTCAGAAATAAGTGTATGGTTGGTGAAAACCATGATTCACTGGACAATATTTTCAGCACGACTTCTTTTTACTTTAAAGTAAACACTGAGATTTTTTAAAGATCTTTTTTGGGAAATTTTATTCATTCCCCTCCCCCCATCCTACCTTCTATTCTCACTTGATTCCTGTCATAATCCTCAATTTGTTGAATCACAATTGGTTGCTGTGGCGATGATCACGATGTCACAAACAAGATTATGACTTCAAGTGGGGAATAAACAGCAGACACTCTGAACTCTTAACAAATGAAATTCTACCATTATGCAAATAGCCTTCAAATAATCAAGTGTGACCCAAAATGCAAAATTTTCTTTTGTGGGATTTTTTTTCTTCCTTTGGCGTAGAAAATGCATCATCATCCACTAGACTCAATTCTAACGAAAATGTCATGGAACTTCAAAGATATATTTTAGGTTGAAACACCCTCGTATGTAACAATTAAACATCATCAACATGCTGCAAAGATCATTTTATAAAATGTAATGATTTGTCCAAATTTAACCAGACAAACTTTCCCAAACCAGAAAAGTAACAGCAATCAGACTGAATAATCACCAAATTATGGGTTTAAAATTATGGAACTTGTAATAGATATGGAATATGCTTAACTTGGCTTCTGAGATTATAGGAGTTGCTGATCACTCTCATGTAGTGCCTAAATCCTGACCAAAGAGACAGACAGATAGATAATAGATGAATTGATAAGTGATAGGTATACATATAGATAATAGGAATAGGTTGATAGATTATATATGATTGATAGGTGATAAGGAGATGGATGATAGATAGATAGATAGATAGATAATAGAAAAAATGATATCTAGTACTCCATGAAAGTCTCCTCTGACCAGAAATACATCTGAATAAATGTGGAACACACACACACACACACACACACACACACCATTTTGTTATTCTCATTTTTATGTGATTTGAAGGCTTAAAGAGAATAAGGATTGAGTTGTGTCTATCGCTAATAAGTTTTAGAGTCAGTATTTAAAGCTAAACACTCAACACTACCCCTTAGGGCTCAAATCTCTTGATAAAACACAATTATATAGAGTCGTAATTACTAGTAATTATTATCTTGGCTCTATGTAGATTTAACTGTCCAGCTGTCTAGTCATTGTCTGAGGAGAGACTCGAGCTCCTAAAATAAGAGAAGGTGGGAGCAAGAAACATTGGCCTCTACCGGGGATGCACGACCAAATTGATCATGTGGCTGGTAGACAAAATATCTACAGGACATATAGCTTAGGGAAATTTTCTGTAAAGTTTCCCCAACTGTAAAATTCTATGACGAGAAATGTTTTTATGCCTCTTTGAATCTTGGAGTTTAACTCAAAGGGACTGGGGTGGGTAGATTTTACACAGGGGGTAGGTCTCTTAAAGATTTTCTGATAGTGAATACCTTGATGAGGCGTTCTTGAGCCCTTCTTCTATTAGAGGATAAACTCATGAAAAATAAGCTATACAATAGGTATTATGTGTTCATTCTTTTAAAACATAGAATGAAGTGGCTTCTGTCATAACCCCATGGTGATTTCCATTGTTGTTAATACTTAAAGATACAAGGATTTGTGAGTTGAAATAAGTGGAGAAATCTATTAGAGAGAGAACAGACAAGCATAAAAAGCTATTCATGTTTCTTTGCAAGACCCATTCAGGAAAGTTGAGGGAGGTGGGGGAGTGTCTGAGGGTTCATATATCTACTACAAAAACAAAATTTACTTTTATTTATTTATTTAGAGACAGAGTGTTGCTCTGTTGCCCAGGCTGGAGTGCAGTGAAGCAGTCATAGCTCACTGCAGCCTTCACCTCCTGGGCTTAAGCTATCCTCCTGCCTCAGCCACCTGAGTAACCACACCCTGATAACATTACCTTTCTTAAGCTATTGATGACTACTTCTGGAGGTCGTGAAAATTACAGTGAAGTGTCACCCAAATCTACCATGATGGCATATCCCTCTCTATTCGTCCATTCTCACATGGCTATAAAGAAATACCTGAGACTGGTTATTTATAAAGAAAAGAGGCTTAGTTGGCTCACAATTCTGCAGGCTGTATAGGAAACATAATGCTAGTGTCTGCTTGGCTTCTGGGGAGACCTCAGGAAACTTACAATCATGGTGAAAGGAAGGAGGAGAGGAAGCAGGGACATTATACGGCCAGAGCAGGAGTAAGAGAGAAGAGGGTGGGGGTGCCACACACTTTTTAAACCACCAGGTCTCACTGGAAGCCACCCACTATCTCGAGGACAGCACCAAAGGAACGGTGCTAAACTATCACGAGAAATCCACCCCCATGATCCAATCTCCTCCCACCAGGCCCCACCTCCAATACTGGGAATTACAATTCCACATTAAATTTGGGCAGGGACACAGATCCAAGCTCTATCACCATCTTAGGAATTGTATCCTGTGTGTCAGTACTGGATTAGCCCAGCCGCCAGTCAGTAATAAGGATACCATCCAAGGCAAGAATTAACAGGATGTGTCTGTAGTGCTGGCTGGAAGCCCTCACTGTGTTCCCTCCCACATCTGTTCTGTTTAGGGAGCAGAAGCCTTAGCCCACATGGTCAGGATGGCAGGATGTCTACTCCACCAGCCTATGACATCTCTGGTCAACGTTGGCCTCTCATGACTGATTGCCTGTGCCTGTATGGAAAGGAGCCCTTCTAGGAAAGCCGTTACTCGGCATTCCAGAGATCTGTTCTTCCTGTGTTGCGATTAGAGTCACAAACAGAACCAAGTACCTCCACCCCATGGTTCCTGGAAACAAGGAAAATCAGTCAGCTGGTGGTGGGTTCCCTTGGCTTGTGGAAAGTTAGAGAGGCACTTCGATTTCATGAGGAGGTTTCAATGAGCCTAGATCATAACACTGCACTTTCACCTGGATGACAAAGTGAGACCCTGTTCAGATAGTGGTGATGATGATGATGATGATGATGATGATGATGACGATGATATTGAGCATCCTTTCGGGTGCCTATTGGCTATTCATGTATATTTTTTGGAGAAATGTCTGTTCAGTTCCTTTACATTTTCAATTTCGTTATTTATTCTTTCATTATTGAGTTACAATAGTTCTTTATATATTCTGGATAATGTCCCTTATAGGATATGTGGTTTTTCCAATATTTTATCTTAGTCTGTGTGTTGTCTTTTCACTTTCTTGATTGTGTCTTTTCCGGAGAAAACACTTCTAATGTTGATAAAGTCCAATTTTTCAGTTTTTCTCTTTGTCATTTGTGCCTCTAGTGTCAAATCTAAGAAATCATTGCCTAACCCGAGGTCAGGAAGAAATATTCATAGGTTTTCTTCTAAGACTTGTACAATGTAGCTCTTACATTTAGGCCTATGATTCATTTTGCTGCAAGTTTGTGCATGGCATGAGGTTTTTTGTTTTTAATACATGGACATATAATTTGGAAATGAGCTTGTTTTGACTCAGATAAATGAAACAGGCTCTTTGTCTTCCATTCTCTTTTATCTCTTTTCTTGTTTTAGGTGTCTCCTTATTCCTGGTCCTACATAAACTCATTTTGACATTCACCTTAGGCATTTCAGAGTCTGGCCCTCACCCTTATGGTTTTCATATACCGTGAACAATTTTCTCCTTTTACCCTCTTATTTGGGGTGCCTAAGTATCTCTTCAACGAAATGGCAACCGGTTACAAATAACTAAGCCAAGGTGACAATTACCCATAATTATGGCTTAATAAATATAGATGCCATTGTGGTTTGGTTTTGTAACAACTTTTTTGAGGTGTAACCTCCATATCTTATTCACATGTATTAAATGTACATTTCAGTGACGTTTAGGATATTCACAGAGCTGTGTACTCATCACCATATTGTAACTTACAACATTTCCAGCCAGGCACAATGGCTTGCCTGCAATCCCAGCACTTTTAGTGGCCAATGCAGGAGGATGACTTGAGGCCAGAAGTTCAAGTCCAGCCTGGGCAACACAGCAAGACTCCCCCCGGCCTGGCATCTCTATAAATAATGAAAAAAGTACCCAGTTGTGTGGCATGAATCTTTAGTCCCAGCTACTCAGGAGGCTGAAGTGGGAGGATGGCTTGAGCTCAGGAGGTTAACACTTTAGTGAGCTGTGATGGCACCACTGTACTTCAGCCTTGACAACAGAGTGAAATGTTATGTCTAAAAAATAATATTAAAATTTTAAAAAGAACATGTCCATCACTGTAAAAAGAAAGCTCATGCTCATTGTCAGTCACTACCTGTTTCCTTCATCCCACCCTCCCCCTGCTGCAGTGAACATATGAGTGCATGTATCTTTATAATAGAATTATTTCTATTCCCTTAGGTGTATACTCAATAATGGATTGCTAGGTCAGATGGATGTTTTGTAACTGTAGAGTCTATGGTTCCAATTCTCAAATCCAGATTTCATGCTTCAGTTGTTACAAAAAGTCAGAAGACGGCAGAATAAGACAGGAATAATAAATAATAAATATATATATATATATACGTGTATATATACGTGTGTGTGTGTATATATGTGTGTATGTGTGTGTGTGTGTGTATATATATCCATATATCTCTTCTACTAAGCATAATACATGAATGGCATTTCATTTTTCTCATTAAACCTTTTCCATCAACTGAGAAGGCACATATTAAAATAACAAACTATCAAGGATGCAAAAATACCTACTCTTTGAATGGGACGGTCTGAATAGAATCAAGACAAGAGGCGGCATCTTCAGACAATATTGAGCATCTGCTGTGTTAATACTAATGTTTAGTTACATCAGTCCTTCAATGAATTCTACTGTATCCAGGCATGGAAATCCAGCAGTTTAGATGGCACCAAGAAGGCACCACAGTTAAGCTGCACAAGGCACTTACAAAATCACAAACTATGCAAAATTGTTTTCTAGTTCAGAAAGGAAATTATTACAGAATTGGGTAGACATAAAAGGCTGGCATGTGAATCTCATGCAATGATACCCCACCTCTACGCCATGTGTCACTCTGCTATCCACATGCTTTCTGTGGTAAATCGCTAACACACGGTATGACCTTGTATATCCAAGTGGAATTATCATTTAGTTACTTTACTGCAAACAGCCTATAAATAGTTCTACAATTATAATCTTGATTTGAAAAATATGAATAAAAAGGGAATAACTTCCTTGGGAAAGCTGTTAAGTGCATTATTATTCCATCTTTCAAATGAAAATGCACTTTTAATCCCAGCCTTCCTCTCTGATTAGAATTTCTTTTATGCACTGGATTCAACAGCACTCTGGAAGTTCATTCTCCACTGCAAGCCTACAGATGCATAATCACACAAGAGAAGGTGCTTCACCCACCACATCTGAGTCTCAAGTTTGCCCAACAAGAATCCACTTTTCTCAATGCCATGAATCCCCCAAAATGTACATGTATTAGTCCGTTTTCATACTGCTATGAAGAAATACCCAAGACTGTGTAATTTATAAACAAAAAGAGGTTTAATTGATTCACAGTTCCACACGGCTGGGAAGGCCTCACAATTATGGTGGAAGGCAAAGGAGGAGTAAAGTCACATCTTACAGGGTGGCAGGCAAGAGGGCATGTGCAGGGGAACTGCCTTTTATAAAATCATCAGATCTCCTGAGACTTATTCACTATCATGAGAACAGCATTGGAAAACCTACCCTCATGATTGAATTGCCTCCCACCGTGTCCCTCCCATGACATGTGGGGATTATGGGAGCTACAACTAATGATAAGATTTGGGTGGGGACACAGCCAAGTCATGTCAGTACAGAAAGCTAGTTAGGCTGCTTTTTTGAACCACTGAAATAACTCTTCTAAGAGATGTGAAAGGGAAATAAATCTTTGGGACCCCAAAATCACTGAGCTAAAGGGAAAAGTCAAGCTGGGAGATGCTTAGGGCAAACCTGCCTCCCATTCTATTCAAAGTCACCCTTCTGCTTACTGAAATAAATGCATATCTGATTTTCTCCCTTGGAAAGCCTAATCAGAAACTTAAGACTTAGAAGAATGCAACCACTTGTCTCTCACATACCTGTCACCTGGAAGCCCCCTCCCTGCTTGAGTTGTCCCGCCTTTCTGGACGGAACCAATATACATCTTACATATATTGATTGATGTCTTATGTCTCCCTGAAATGTATAAAACCAAGCTGGGCTCTGACCACCTTGGGCACATGGCGTCAGGACCTCCTGAGGCTGTGTCATGGGTGCATGTCCTCAACCTTGACAAAATAAACGTTCCAAATTAACTAAGACCTGTCTCAGATATTCAGGGTTCACATAGGTAACTAATTCATGGAAGAAGGTTCTAATGTTATTTGATGGCTTAAAAAAAAGCTGGATTAGCTGAGGCTGAACTGGTTGACTTGGTAGACAAGGATATAGTCTGAAAGTAACCACAATTGATATATTAGAATTAGCATTTTGAATGAACTCTGTTCTCCGGCTACTTTTCTCTCTCTTTACAAATTATTTTCTGAAGAAATCTGGTTTTGTAAGTTTTTCTATGTATCTTGATTCAAAAATCTTTGATTTCATACTTAGCTAGAATTGACAAGATTGCTCTCAACCACACTGCATCGTGGAGAGTAATGATCCTCCTGGTGAAAATGAAGGACATTTATAAAATTCAACTCCGCCTGCCTTCATAAATCCACATTTTCAAAGGAAAATGAAACCCACACCCATTGAACCACAAAGAATATTCCCCCCACTTGACATTTTTCTGTGCACTTTTAAAATACTTTTTGGAGTCCAGAATGCTCATTTCAAAGAGATTTTTTTCATTCTGTTATTATCAGTGATGGAAGGGCCTTTATTGGGAGTATTCTGTAACTCATTGTAACTTGCTTTAAAGTGAATATTTCAGCTTCATACCTGGTCATGTGGTTTCTCTTTAGCTCTTCTTGTTTGCACAGTTAAGCAGAGAGGAAACCAACCATTTGTACAAATAAAGGTGGAGAATTAAGTTATGCTGTCATTTTAAAGATTTCTCCCCAAAGAGTTTTACTGAGTGTCTAAACTGGGCTTGTGGGTTATCAGTTTTCTGAAATTCTATGGCCCAAGTTGAAAGGTGCAATTCCAAATTGTAATTTCAAGCACAATCTAGTTGATTGCCCTCAAAATGCTGACCCTGACCCATAAAGACTACTCAAGGGCCACAGGATTTCAGCTTCCTTCTTGGACAGGCTGGGGGTTGGCCACACTGCAAAAGTAACAGGGACATAGCTGATGTATTGGCTTTTCTACACCTGCTGATTTCTATTTTTGTTTAAATATTTAGGGCAGACAGATAGTTAGGTCAGTGTCTTGCCTTCTCTTTGTAGGACGTAATTCCTAGATCAACCCAGGAGCCCTCTTTTGAGGGAGTATATCCATCAAAGCTTCCATGTGAAACCTTGTCTCTGATTTCCTTTAATTTTTTTAATTTAAAAACAATAAAAATAATTTTTCTTTCTCTCTCTTTTCAGAGAAGCCTAGATATCAGGGATTGATGTTTCAGACTGAAGAATTCAGAACACTGCATTGAAAATATTCCTTCCTCCTTCAAAAACATCCTTTTTTCGTGACACCCACCTCCTCATTCAAATATAGTAAAATCGTGAGAAGAAGAAGACAATGGAGAAGCTAGAATCTTGGGATTGGCAACTTTTCTGGAGTCTCTAACAGGATGGAATCCTCTACCTTGGCGCTACTGATATTTGAGGGCTGATAATGAAATTGCCTTTGCAAAATTATGACAGTAAGAGAAATCTGACGTCATTGACTCCATCTTACTTCTGACCTTTAAGCTGTCCTTGGTCATTCCTGGGCATAGGCCAAGCTAACTTTCGGAGGAATTAAGTTTATGGTTTAACTTTGAAATAAGAATGATTACAGTCCCTCCCTAAAAATACTTCCCTCCCTTTTAGGGGCTGAAACCACCTTTGTAAGACTAAGGAGGAGTCAGAAGATAGACATAGTTTCTCTCATCTCTTACTGCTCAGGAGTCATGTGGCCAACTCACAAGATTTGTGAGCTACCCAATTGCTCCTATAGAAAACATCACTACTGGGGCCAGGCATGGTGGCTCACACCTGTAATCACAGCACTTTGGGAGGCCGAGGCGGGTGGATCACGAGGTCAGGAGATCGAGACCATCCTGGCTAACATGGTGAAACCCCATCTCTGCTAAAAACACAAAAAATTAGCCAGGTGTGGTGGAGAGTGCCTGTAGTCCCAGCTACTTGGGAGGCTGAGGCAGGAGAATGGCATGAACCTGGGAGGCGGAGCTTGCAGTGAGCTGAGGTCACGCCACTGCGCTCCAACCTGGGCAACAGAGCAAGACTCCATCTCCAAAAAAAAAAAAAGAAAACATCACTACTGTTGTTTTTTTTTTCTGAGTTGTTTTTCAGGCTGACCCCACCCAGACCCAGGACTCCTGACTACACTGTTCCTGCAGCCCTACCCAAAGGTGGACTCAGTGCATGGAGACCGTTTTCTACACTTCTATTATTTCATCCCCAGCCAAGCAGCAGTACCCATTTCCTATGCCCCTGCCCACCAAATTGTCTATAAAACCCACTAACCTCTGAGCCTTCAGGGAGACTGGTTTCAGTGATAACTCCAGTTCTCCTACATGGACCAGTCTCATGTCAATTAAACTCTTTCTCTACTATTGCAATGCTACGGTCTCAGTAGATTAATTTTGTCTGTGCAGTGGGCAAAAAGAACACATAAGGTGATTACAATAATTCTCTGTGATAGGGCTGTCCTGTACATTGCACAATGGTTAGCAGCATTTCTGGCCTCCATCCACTAGCCACTAGTAGAGCACTCACCTACCTCTAACAATTAAAATGTCTTTGGACATTGTCCCCCGGTGGACAAAATTGGCATTGCTTGAGAACCCTATGATGATAAGAGGTACTTACCCAAAGAATATGCAACAATTATTATTATCTGCATAGCTATAACAAAATTCTCCCTTCTAACATAAAACCCGTTTTCTATTGTAATGCTTTAAAAAAAAATTCCACTTTGCATTTCCAAATCATTTTACTAAATAAGATTTATTCTTCTCATTTCAAGGTTTGAGAAATCCAGGTGGCCATGAATGTTAGATTTATCCTTTTGGATAAAAAAATCCTAAGTGTTTACTGTCTCGCAGATAACTGGCTGCCTCTGTTTCACAAAGTTCTGCAAAGAATGAACACATGTTCTATTCGGTATACAGCCATGTTAAAGATTCCAGAAGTTTTTCTGCTCCAATGTTACCATTGGACTGAATTTAATGAAATTGAAATTGATCAATGGAAAAAAAAAAAAAAAAACTCCATAAAACATTTTAAAGATGTTTATTCTGAGCCCATAAGTGATCACAGCCCAGGGAAAACACAAACCCAAGAAGCCTTGAGTAAGTGATCCCAGGGCGGTCAGATTACAGTTGAGTTTTACGGAGACAGGAGTTACAGGCAAAGATATAAATCAATACATGGAAGGTAGATATTGATTTGACCTGAAAGGTGGAATAACTTGAAGCAGGGGCTTCCAGGTGATAGGTGGATTCAGATTCTTTAATTTGCAGCAGGCTAATGAACTAAGGCTCTTTCTGGAACTTGGAGTAAGCAGAAAAGAATGGTTAGATTAACATAAGGATACTGTATGGGAGGACTGATGGCCTGCAGGCATGACTTAACCATTGCCTGGTATGGCCTGAGGTTCTATTTATAATTTGGTATCTGATTGCCACAGAGTCTTGTCAGTCTTGCGGTGGGGAAGTTTTTAACATTAATGCTGGTCAGTTGTGTCTAAATTCCAAAAGAGAAGAGGTATAATGAGGTATATCTCACTTCTGATATGGTTTGGTTGTATCCCCACCCAAATCTCATCTTGAACTGTAGCCCCCATAATTCCCACTTGTTGTGGAAGGGACCCCATGGAAGATAATTGAATCATGGGGGAAGTTTCCGCCATATTGTTCTCGTGGTAGTGAATAAGTCTCATGAGAGCTGATGGTTTTATAAAGGGAAACCATTTTGCTTGGCTCTCCTTCTCTCTTCTCTGCTGCCATGTAAGATGTGCCTTCCGCCTTCTGCCATGATTGTGAGGCCTCCCCAGCCACATGGAACTGTGAGTCCATTAAACCTCTTTTCCTTTGTAAATTACTCTGTTTCAGGTATGTCTTTATCAGCAGCGTGAGAATGGACTAATACAACTTCCCTTCCCGTCATGGCCAGAACTCAGTTTTTCGGATTCTCTGGGGTTCCCTCAGTCAAGAGGGGATCTGATCAGTTGGTGGAGAGCTTAGGATTTTATTTTTAGTTTACACATTTAACAAGATGTGCGGTCATACAGTGTTTTTGAACAGTACTTCTGATACTTCTATGTGTCACTTTCTTATCCCAATTCTGCAATTCTCTGATACCAACTGGGTTTCCAACAGTTCCATTAGATTCTGACACTAACAACCTGGAGTTACCACAGACCACACAGGTTAAGGGTTCAGTCCCACAGGACTGCCATACTTCAAGTCCCAGAGACCACCTATATTTCCGACCCACTGGCTAGAAGTTTGGGGGTTCCCACAACGCTTTTTTCAGGCTCAATAAAAATTCTCTAGAATGACTCACAGAACTTAGGAAAATATTTTACGTCACTATTACTGGTTTATTTACAAGATACCAATCAAGAATAGTCAGATGGAGGAGACATACAGAGCAAGGCATGGGGGCAAGGAGGGGGACAGGGCCAAGAACTTCCATACCCTCTGCGGACACTCCACCCTCCTAGCACATCAGTGTGTGCACACACCTGGAAACTCCCCATCTCATTGCTTAAGGGTTTTCATAGAATCGAGTGCCCAGCTTCACTTCCCTATGGTCAGGGGATGGAGCTGAAAGTTCCCATTTTCTAATCACAGGATTGCCCTTGCTAGTGACTGGTCCTCACTCTGAGGCTATCTAGGGATCCCCTCACCACTCATTGTCATAAACTCAGGTGTGCTGGAAAGGAGGTCCTTATGAATAACAAAAGACACTCCTCTATCACTCAGGAAATGCCGAGGGTTTTAGAAGCTTTCTGCCAGGCCACAGAGATCAGATATATTTTTTATTATAGCATAGTGACAGACAGGAGCACTGACCCAATCCGGCTACAATATCAGGGCCTGGCTAGGAGGAAACCACCCAAAGGGGAGAAGCTCTGTGTGTTTTGCTGAGCTGAAAGCAGCAAGATTCTGCACAACTGACATTCCTAACACCTAGAAATGGCCATCCCCTCCCATGGGCGTTCAAGTGATAGAATTGTGATAGAATTTCCTTTCTCTTCAAGGCTGAATATTATTCCGTTGTATAGATAAGCTATGTTTTATTTATCCATTCATCTGCCAATGAACATTAGGGTTGCTTCTACTTCTTGGCTATTGTGAATAGTTCTGCAATGAACACGGGTGTGCAAATATCTCTTTGAGATCCTGCTTTCAATTCTTTTGGATATATATCCCCCCACAAACATTGCTGAACTTTTTAATTTTTTTTTTCCAAAGAAAATGGACAACATAGTTGAAGTCAGCTTCGGGGAATGAAATTGCTGACACTTAGATACATTTAGATAAAGATAAGAAAACAATCCAGGGAGCGGAGTACTTTCTCCACATTTATTTCCCCAGAGCTTTGTAAACAGAAATCTGAGAGACAATTACAATTTGAGGAGCTGGAGTCCCTGGAAGCCGTGCAAATTCTGTATTTACAGTAGTTTCCATGTCTTCATTTCCATATATTTTTCATCTCTACAATGTTTTCACCTAATCAGGTTTTTGGGGGCTATTTATAATTCTATTATTTTACTTGAAAAATGGTATTTTGGGCCCTATGTGATGGTGTTTATCATACAATACCTGAGGAGGAATTCTGGTCCTGTGATAGTCATTTAAAACCAGCCATTAGGCTGGGTGCTGTGGCTCACGCCTGTAATCCCAACGTTTTGGGAGGCCGAGGTGGGTGGATCACTTGAGGTCAGGAGTTCAAGACTGGCCAACATGGTGAAACCCCATCTCTACTAAAAATACAAAAATTAGCCAGGCATGGCGGTGCCCACCTGTAATCATAGCTACTCAGGAGGCTGAGGTACGAGAATTGATTGAACCCGGGAGGCGGAGGTTGCAGTGAGCCAAGATCACGCTCCTGCACTCCAACCTGGGTGACAGAGGAAGACTCCCCCTCGAAAGAAAGAGAGAAAGAGAGAAAGAAAGAAAGAGAGTGAGAGAGAGAGAGAGAAAAAGAAAGAAAG
>NC_044996.1:137834538-137893684 GCF_008728515.1 Papio anubis
GGGGCCTATCATGGGGAGGGGGGCGGGGGGAGGGATTGCATTGGGAGATATACCTGATGTAAATGACGAGTTGATGGGTGCAGCAGACTAACATGGCACAAGTATACATTGTAACAAACCTGCATGTTATGCACATGTACCCTACAACTTAAAGTATAATAATAATAAATAAATTAAAAAAAAAAAAAAAAAAAAGACACTTCACGTACTTTCCAAAATGATGATTTCTTTAATCTTCAAAATCACTGAGGGCTGGTTTGGACTGGGTTACACAGATCCTAAGTGGTAGAGTTGGGATTTACTTCCTGTTTTATCAGCACCAAAGTTGGAGTTGTTTCATCCATTGTTTAAGGGAATTTGGCTAACTCTGTATACCAGGGGAAAACTGATGATTAAGTGGAGGTTCAGGAAGGTAGTGGTGAGGAGAGGAGTTTGTTGAGGATGGGTGTGGTGTTACACAATGGGCTAATCAGTAAGCTCCATTTTCTCTGGTTCGTTAGGATTCTTTCTATAAACTTTCTGTTTTCCCCATCTTCCATTCAGTGTACTAAGAGGTAATCCATTGCTCCTACTCCTGTCAGTTCTACTCAGCAGGACACAGTATCAAATCCAAGATATAGAAATTGGTCTCTGCCTACATTGGAAACACTGTCTTATCCCATTTAGTGTCACAAAAAGTTCCCCCCAAAAACATCATTGACTGCATTTGAGAAGTCATATTTCGTAGCATAAAACAACTTGTGACCTCCCAAAATAATGAGAAGAAAAATAATAGGAAATTGGAGAAAAAAAGTAAGATCTTTTGCAGATAATTAGGACCATTTATTATATTTTCCTAATTTTCTTCTCCCTGGGAAAATTACATTTTATTTTAAAGTTAGTTTTTAAAAATTTTCATTGGTTCACATTCGTAATGTGAAGGAGCTGGAAAAGGTCACTCTCAATTTTCAGTTTACCTAATTTATTGAATTGAAGATTTATAAATAGTAACTGAATATGAAAGTACTATAATGTTTTTTTTTCTCCTAAAATGTCTTCTCTGGAAATTTTTACTTTCATATTATTTTTCCTAATTTTGTTGTCTTCTTAAAAAAGTTATAATACCAGTAAATGCCATTGAAATCATTAACATGATTCCAAAAATTGTAAAATTGAAAGTCGCACTTGCGTTGACAGGAAGAGTGGGTAGGTAATGAGTAACAAAAAGAAAAAAAAGGTTTCTATTTACATCAAAGAACACCATATGGGATGACTTCTTCAATCTAATTTTATATGTTTTCTTCATTAAATGCTAAATTGTGCTTTCCAGACACAATTATTTTATGTTCCATTTTAAGTTATACATACTTAATTTCAGGGAGTTTTAAGATTAAACCAAAGCCATAATGTGCTGTTTTTTTTTTTTATTACTAATGATATCCTATAGGAGTTCCTTATGAAGATACGAGACTCGCTGATTTTCATACATTTGAGAAAATGTCCATAAAATGTACTTTACAGCTATTTCAGGAAGGTCATGGAAGGCCATGAATATTCCAAAATAAATTAAATTTTTGGATCAATAGGTGTGAGAACCGGTCTTCACATTTAAAAATTATCCCACTGATGGATTGCACTTTCCAAAACTTGTAAGGGAATGTATTTTTGACCCTACTGATGAGAAAATATAAGCTTCCTCTAATCTCCTGTGCTAAGGAAAGTAAAATTGACCCTGTGATCCCTGGATTTGAAAAACAACATACCAGTGTTTTAAGTAAAAATTAATTACATCATTGTGAATATCAAGTGCCCTGATTTCAACAAAAATCAAAATTTTATTGTGGGAAACTTTGCCTGGCATAATAATTGACTGTAAGGTTCATAGCCAAACTTTACTCTAGAAATACCAGGTACTGCAATATAATCATCAGCTTAAGTTTTGCATCATAATCTACTTTACCTTTATATATTATTGCAGTTCGAATGTACACTCTATGAAAAAGGAATCCCATTAATTTAACATGCTTGCATTCACTTTCCAAAAAAAGGGGGAAAAGTACACTTGGTAATAATCTGGTGACTTGAGTGGGAAATATAAATTGATGCAAGTCTATGTGTGTGTGTGTTGTGTTGTGTATGTGGGTATGTGTGTATGTATTTGACACTAAGGTTACAAGTTTGGTAAGGGCCCTCAAAACTCTTCTAAAACAACCAAGTAATAGCATTCCTTGATTTCATAGTTCATAGTGCATAGACTGCCTTAAAAATATAGCATATATATATATATAGAGAGAGAGAGAGAGAAAGAACACATGTATATATATAGCACAATAGAGAATTATTTCCATTTTACAAATAAAGATAAAAGGAGAGCTTCATGTCCCATGGCAATGAAATAATTTATTAAGTAGACAAATCTTAGCCTGTGATTGAGATTTAAGGGCCATTTAGGGGAAAACACCATCATTTTGTGAATTACTCAAAGCCTCTGTACATATATATTTTGCTTATTTCATGTAAGAAATGTATTGATTTTGAAAATGCTTTGAATTCAATATATGCAAGTCTCTTTCTTTGACAAATTCCTCTTTGGCATTTAGCTGCAGAATCAGCCAACAAATGTAAATATGCCGGAAACAATCACTCCAGTATTTCACTCATTGATAATCCTGTGCAGATCATAATTTTTCTTTCCCACAAGTGGGAGGCAAACGTTTGAAGTGTTACGATCTTTAAGAAGTACAAAAATAATTAACTTTATTTTTTTAAAAGTGAGTTGCCTCTGTTAAACATATCAGGAAATAAAGGCAGAGTGGATACTTGGTTGTCACTTATTAGTAAATATACACTATAAGGAGAGCAAGTTTGCATCATATAACCCCAGCTGACCTCAATATGACTTTGATTGCCTATCAGGTACAGTTGAGGTGCATACTCTGCTCCTGAAATTAGTTGTTACTAAGTACTTGACTGTGAAATTCTGTATAAGATAGTTTTTGATACAGATGGACGATATAATTTCTTCACTCCTCAATAGTCAGTGACTTTGCCCTGCCTATTCAAAAGAAAAAACTTTGAATAGACAGGGCAGAGAGGACTTTTAGGGCAGCAAAACTATTTTCTGTGTCCTATTACATAATAATCATTCACTCATTCATTCACTTTTTCATTCATCCATTCAGCAAAACCTAAATTATTCAATGCACTTTTTAATCTTTGCTGATCATTACAAAAATAAAGATGAAGTGCTGCTTGCCTTAAAAAATCCTTGTTTTGATATAAGATACATAATATTTAAGTAAGTATTGTATAATACCATACCGGCCCAAAAGTGGGCCCTCATTGGTTTTATAATTCATATTATGAGTGAGTACACACAGTGTTATAGTAGAGATGTGTCTAGATACCGTATGCTTTCTTCTTGGCTACTAATTAGTTCATCTACGCCATGCATTCTCAACAGAAGCAATATTGCCCCTAAGGGGATGGAAATTGGCTTTTAGAGTTTTTGTTGATTTTAACCAAATTAACATTTGTCTTATGTATAAAACACAGATATACAATAGAATGCAGAGATATACAGAATGTCTGACATATTAAAATTTCATTGGAAATGGCAATTAAGAAAAATAATGCCTAAAATCCTCCTTAGGTGAATGATAAAGAAAAAAAAGAAGGCTGAAAAATACCAAGTTAGGCAATCTCTACCTAGAATCTAAAGGTTCATTCAAAATGATGTACATGAGCTGATCGAGGGTAGCCACCATGATTGTTCTAGACAAAATTGCCTTTAGGCCGGGCATAGTGGCTCATGCCTTTAATCCCAGCACTTTGGGAGGCCGAGGCGAGTGGATCACTTGAGGTCAGGAGTTCGAGACCAGCCTGGCCAGCATGGTGAAATCCCGTCTCTACTAAAAATACAAAAATTAACCGGGCATGGTGGTGCATCCTATAGTTCTAGATTCGAGAGGCTGAGGTACGAGGATTGCTTGAACCCGGGAGGCGGAGGTTGCAGTGAGGCGAGATCACGCCACTGCACTCCAGTCTGGGTAAGAGAGCAAGACTCTGTCTCAAAAAAACAAAATTGTCTGTAATAATTTTCTTCGTCTGGATAATGGAATAAACAATTTAGCACTGCACTGGTTTTCATGATTAATAATTGTCTAATGAGTTAATCCTGCCGAAAATTTAATTGCTTTGCCTGAAAGACATGACCAGTGAAACGGGATGCACACACTGGACAACCATGGGCCGGAAAGATGGGAGAGGATTTATGATTTCATGGGAGTAATAGCTCCAGGACCCATTTCGTGATTATACTTATAGTTTTATTAAATTAGTTTAGTAGCTGGCATTAGTCCTGTGAATTGGAGGCACCCACGTTTCAAGTCTTGCTGAGTACCACCTACTAAGGGAAAAATAGTTCTTATTTCAATGGTTAGCATATTTTATTTAAAGTTTGGCATACTTTAATGAAATACGTATTTACTTATGTGTTGTCTTTGATCTCTAAGAGCAAGGACTTAGCTACAAGTTCCAATTTTCTCATTTTCCTATTTTCTATGTTGCTTACATACAGTTCACTTGGTGAATTTTAGTTGAGCTGGCTATGCCTAACCAATTAGCTACAGTTTAATCCAACCCTGTTATTAACTCCATACTTGAAGTGAAATTCTTTTCATGTAACTAACTCTGTCTTTAAGTAAAATCCATCTTGAGAGTGATATATAGTTTAAGGCCTTCAGGAAATATGGTGTCTTTAATATTTGCCATCATTAAATTTGATTGCATTGACTGGCCACACCTTCTAGAGGTGGGGTCAGCTTCCTCGTGTGACTGCTATGGAAGAGTGAGGCCTGTAACCCTGAATTGCTGACAGCATGTCACAAGGGTTCCTTTGAATTTCACGGAATTAGGGCTAATAATGAATAACTTACAGGAGACTTCAGAAACCGAATCCATATTATTTTCAAAATTCTGTAGATCAGAGAGATTTTTCCATTTGCAAATACATTCATAATATCTTTGGAGGAAGCAAATGGATAATTTAGTTTGACCTCTCATTTTACAATTGAGGAAACTGATATCTAACAAGGTTTTAAAAAATAATGTAGGAGATAATATTCAAAATGGAATAACTTTGAATAGGCAGGGCAGGGAGGACTTTTAGGGCAGCAAAACTATTCTGTTTGATATTTTAATGGTGGGAACATGTCATTATACATCTATCCAAACCCATGGAATGTGCAACACCAAAAGAGAATCTTAATATAGATACAGACATCATTAGATGATGATGATGTATCAATGTTGGTTCATTGATTGTAACAAATGGACCACTGTGGTGCAAGTTATTGATAGTGGGTGAGGTTGTGTGTAGAAGCAGGGGTATACAGCAACTCTCCATATTTTCTACTCAATTTTGCATTATTAGATAATCTAATACTGCTTTAAAAAATAGTGTATGGAGCATCTCATAAATTTCAAGTATTTTATACTTGCAATTGTTAAGAGTTAAAAGGTAGTTGGATTTGTTGCAGACAATGAGTTAAAGAATCCTTTCCCCTTTTTCCCAACTTTAAAATTAAGGATTCTCAGGGCCCTGTGTAGAGCAGTGAAAATAAGACCTCGTGTGTGTGTGTGTGTGTGTGTGTGTGTGTGTGTGCCTGAAGGAGAATTGGTGTTCCACTTGGGTGAGAGGATTGGCTGTGAGCTTCAGACCAGAAAGTGTATCATCTTGCCAAGCACCTGACTCAGTGTGCTGGAGTGAGGATCTTGAACAGAAACTTTCTTTTCTGTTATTATCAACTACAAAGCTAAAATTGCCAAATATATACTGTGAAAATTGGGTTCTTCTGTGCAAAGTATCATCATCATCAACAACAAAACCCCCAAAACGAAATCATTCCATTGTTTTATCTTCTCACAGGAAGGGAAAGGAAGTACAGCATTTAGATCCCTCCTTCAGCTGTACACATTTTTAAATAAAATCATATTGAACTAAAAAATAGTCTATTTTCTAGAAAAGAAAATAATTCTTATTATGATTCATAGTTGTTTATCATCGTTAGCTTCCATTAAAATATAATTAGCTGACTTACTCTCTTTGGGTTCTTCTGAATACCAGCTGTCAAAGTTGGTTGTTGTGTGACTGTAAATTTCTTAATTTCTCTGAGCCTCTATTTTCTCATCTATACAATGGGAACCTGGCTTGCAGAGGTGTAACATGTGAATAGTAAATAATAAACATCAAATCATTTTGAATACACAGGGAAGGCACTTTCGCATAAATAGCAGTCATTTTAATTGCTATGTTTTGGATTAAATATTTATGCTAAAGATGCTAACTTTCCTATCGTTATTATTTATAATTCCTTTATAAAATATTGAATTTCTAAAATTTGATTCTAATGCATACTCATATTTTCTAATGTTATATTATTAAAAGTGTTTGATATTTAGTATTCAGGCTGCAGTATATGCCCCATTACATTTTTTAATTCATAATAGCAATCTTATCACACAATGCAGAACAAAAACTGTAACACTCAGTCTCACACCTTTGCCTTAAGGGTATGTGTGTGGAGCGGGGGGTGTCCAGTCATGAACTGTGTGTCTGGTTATTTTTTTAAATACTCATGATAAGAGCCTGTTGATGCATTAATAAGACCTTCCATGTGATTCTGTGGGGACAGGATGAGGAAGATATGGCATAATAGCCTGCATATAAATAAACTGGAGTCCTTTGGTAATATTACTGCCATCTCTTTGCTCCCCTCTTCGATAAGTTGTGTTCGTAGGAACTGCTGAGAGTACGACCCTGTCATTACAAAGTGTCACAGTTAAACAAGTCCCAGATCTGTTGGGTCTCTGCTCTTTCTTTTTAACCAACTAGACCAGAACAAAGGAAGGGGAAGTAAGAAATCATCTGACGAATGTTCAGAGGCTTTTTATTAAATACTGAAGTATGAACTACCAGTAAGGAATTATTTTGCACATTCTTCTTTCACCCAAATAGCAAAAAGGAAGAAAAGACAAAAGAAAAAGGATGAAAACCAGGGAACCAAATGCTGTGCTTCCTTTCCCTTCCTGTGAGAAGATAAAACAATGTAATGATTTCGTTTTGGGGGTTTTGTTGTTGTTGATGATGATACTTTGCACAAAAAAATGGAATCTTGAACTTTCTAGGACTGAATGAAAACCTGGGAATTAATGAATTTAAACATCTCTCCTTACAATGCCTTGAACATACTAACACTTTAACAATGTTAACTATACATTTGCAACAGTCTTACAGTAATTATTCATTTTTACAGAATAAATCTCTTTAATCAATTCCATTTACAAATACCTAAACATCTTAAAAGACATTCATCAATTTTAAATATTCAGTATTTGTGTGAGTTACATCAATTGCCTATGCCAGAAAATATAATACCCTAACAAGCAAAAAACCTTTCCCAAATTTTTGCATCACCTTTGAAAACTTATTTAGTTACACACAGGGCAGTAGCAAATGTATCAATCTAGCAAAATCTCATACTGTTGATCCATTTAATAAAATTATATTACGTGTTTCAAAATATAGTTACATTTTAATTTGGAATCACAAGGCTAATTTGCCAGATTGTAGTCATCCTAGTCTCTTAAATATAACCGTTGAAACACAAAATATACAGAGATTGTCCCATTAATAAACATTTTATCCACAAAGCTGAAAGTGTTAGTGTTCTAACTTTGATGACTCTCACTATCCTTGTGCTGTCAAAATCCATTTCTGTTCACCTTCTGTTATTTCTGTTATTTCTTCCTTGCCATCTCACCCATCCTTCTAAAATTCTGTCCCTGTTACATTGTGTTGGACAGTACTTTTTGGGTGTCCTTCCTAGGCTCTAAAAGAAGATCTAGATGCTGTCTTCTTCATAACCCATTCCCTGCTGGAACATTACATGTTTCTCCCCGCACTGTTTCAGTAGTTTCCTACTTGCTTCAGTAGCTTCAGTGACTCCCCATCCCCAATTTATGGAGTCCAAATTCTGTATTCTCCGATTGACGTCATTGGACTGTCTTCTCTGCTAAATTCTTCACATGTATTCTATGTTTCCTTCACACTGGACTGGACAAATTCACCGTGCCTGTATAGTCATGCTCTTGCCCATCCATCCATCTTGTATTTGTTTGAGTAATGTTAACTGTTGTGACAAAGAGATCCCAAAGTATATAATGGCTCAAACACAATAGCAGTTCACTTGCGGATCATATCATGGTGTTGACCAGATGAACAGACCAACACAGCAATTCTCATAGACCCTGGGTAGGTGCTTAAAGACCCTGGCTGGCAGAGAGGGTGCCGTCTTCGACATGTGGCTTCTAAGGTGGCTCTGGAAGTTGTCTCCAGCCAGCTACACAGAAAACAAAAAGAGCTTGGAGGAATAGGCAATAGGGAATTTTATGAGCCATTCCTGTGAGTAGTTACTACTTCCACTTACATACTTAATCGTGAAGACACACCACCCTGCAAGAGGACTGGTTCAGGGTATGAGGAACAGCTAGAGTTCTCTGCTATATCTTTCTGCATCTTTGAATGCTTTTCCTCTCCTTGGCTCTGCTGAACTCTGAACCATTACCTATGGTTTGGATCCATTGCTAGACTTTCTTTAATTCTTGCTTGCTAACACCAATTATAAATGATCTTTTCATAGCTAGATAGATATAGATAGATTCTCCATGTGTATATATACATATTTAGATGTGTGTGTGTATATATGTGTACGTATGTATATGTGCATGTGTACATATATTTGAGTTTTATTGCTTTGGCACTTAACTTCTTTTACACACACACGCACACACACACGCACACCTGCAAACACACTACGTCTCCTAAAGCTTGTAACTTGTAAGGGTAGGGGATGGATGTCATCCATCTCTGTCTTCCTCACATTGAATAATCTAGCAATGCATACTGTTAACTATTTTGTAAATAGTTGCTGTAATGGTTAATTTTATGTGTCAACTTGACTGGGCCACAGGGTGCCCTTTGCTTAAACATTATTCTGGTGACTGTGAGTGTGTTTCTAGATGAAAGGAACATTTGAATCTATACACTGAGTAAAGAAGAGTGTCCTCCCCAATGTGAGTGGGCCTCATCCAACACACAAAGAACAGAACAAAAAAGCATTTGAAGGCCTGAATAGAAGAAAAGGTCACGTAAGAAAGAATTTAGTCTGCCTGACTGGCTTTGAACTGGGGCATCAGTATTTTCCTGCCCTCAGATGCTAACTGAAACATAGGCTCTTCCTAAGTCTCAACTCTGCCTGCCTTTAGACTTGAACTATATTGTTGACTCTCCTGGTCCTCAGGCCATTGAACTCAGGCTACCATTGGCTCTCCCGGGTCTCTAGCTTGCCAACTGTGGGTGTTGAGACTGACAAATCCCGAGTTCCATAATCATATGACTCAATACCTTTATATATATATGTGTATATAATGTATATAGGCATCTATCTATCAATATCCCAATATCTATCTATCTAGATAGACTATGATAGAATATCTAGATAGATAGTAGATAGGTGATTAATTGATTGATAGATAAATGGATGATAGGTAGGTAGATAGGTAGATAGATATCCTATTCATTCTGTTTCTCTGGAGAACTCTTACTAATATAATTGTTGAACTAATAAATAATTAAGTAACTGAAGGCTGGCACAACTTTTTGTTCTTTTTTAAAAAAATATATTCAGACTTTTGTCTTCCTTGATATTAGCAAATGCACTATAAAATGAAAGACAAAGCTTTGTTCATGAGTGATTATTCCAGACTAAAGACATCCCCTATCATCTTGGTTGCATAAATTGTAAAAGAAAGGGAAGGAACAAAACTAAGTGAGCCATTGGGTTTCCAATAACCACCATCTTCTGCGTGAGTAATGAGGAGAAGGTGGGCTTTGTCATCACTCATTAGAGATGGCCGTTCTTTTAATGAATCCTGCACATATAGAGGACACAAGCATATCAAATCTTCATATGGTGAGGTCGAGCCAGGGAATATTCAGAAAGCCTTGTCTCTCTGCTCATTCCTTTGAAAGTATAGACTATCTCTGCTCCTTGGTGATGACAGACAAAGACATAATAAACAAGGTAATAGTCCCCATCAGGTCCTTTCAGTCACTTTGATATATGATCACTTCCCCTGCCACCAGGAACTTAAATGATGACATGCATCTTTGAAGTATTTCATTATAAAGAAGACTAGTCATTCTCATCCTGTCCTCCACAGACGTGATGAGCCTTCTGGGAAACTCTATGACTCACCATTGCAGGTATATGTAGACAGTAATCATCTCATGAATAGTTGAGAGAAAAAATAAGTGAGACTCAAAAATGATTATCATTCATAAAGATATTGAAAATAAGTTTCTCACCCCCCAAGACCTTAATGGGAATTCGAAAACAACTTTTCAAAGAGCAAGAGCCCACTTTTGAATTAGCTTTGTCAACTTCGTTACAGAACTCATTTTTACCCATTCACCTTTATGCTGTTGACAGAGCTATCTATAACTATACTATAAAAATGTCATCACGTTGGATTGTTCTTTGTTGCCTAAAACATTCCAAATGACATTATGACTGGGAAGAAAAAGAAGGAAAGGAAAATGAGGCTAAGCTGATAGCTAGCAGAAATGCAGAATCTGCCATAGGCATATTATGGGGTAAACCATGGTGCACATTTGCTACCTCGTCACCATACAAATGTCACAGGCATTCAAACAGTTTTTGATAATCTAGTCCCATCCTATCATGTCAGTTCAGATCAGGGAAGACCCTACATCAACATAAACTCAGTACCAAGACAGAAAACAGCATGTCTTTACAACCACCTTTGCCCTTGCAGTCCTCTCTGACTTGCATTATATTTCCCAGGGCTGTAATTAGGAATTTAAGGCAAGCACCAGGAAGCTTGTCTTCAAATAAAATTTGTTACCCACGAAGTGGCTACTCACCACTAACAAGGCACTAAGCAGGGGATTAAGATAGCAGATAGGCGGCAGGACTAGCTTGCAGCTCCTGCTCCCACAGACAGCAGCATGTGGAGATTCACGTTGTGAACTTTTGCTCCAAGAACTACCGCAGGAATATAACAGGAAAGCTAAGAGAATCCACAGACCTTCTGAAGGAACTGGATCACCACTGCAGCCTCCCTGAAATCCTGAAAAATTGTGAGTCAGCTTACTTTCTCAATGGGGAGGCTTGTGGTCTGGGGCCAGCTTTCCCCCACTTCTGGTAACCTGTATTACTCAGCAGAGGCAACCATTATCCCCCTGGGAATATAACTCCATTGGACTGGGACCCACATCCCCATCCCCTATAGCAGCCACAGCAAACCCCACCCAAGGAGAAGCTGAGCTCAGACATGCTTATCCTGCCGCCACCTAGCAGTCTTTCTCTACCCACCCTGCTAGCAGAAGACAAGAGTCCTGGGAGCTCTATGGCCCCTGCTACCACCTGAGAAACCTGAATACTTAACAAGGTGTCCCTAGGGCAAATTTGAATCATCCCTATAGGACTGTGACTGATGCATTCTTGAAAGCACCATCTCCTGGCTGGAGGCCAACCAACACAAAACTAACACACTAAACAAAAATACAACCAAAAACCCTCACAGAATCCACCTCACTACCCTGTTAACTCCACTGGAGCAGGTATTGGTATTCATGGCTGCAAGATCTGCAAATGGATCACATCATGGGACTCTTTGCAGACACTCCCCAGTACCAGCCTGGAGCTTGGTAGTTCTGCTGGGTGGCTAGACCCAGAAGAGCAAAAACAGTCACTACAGTTTGGCTCTCAGGAAGCCCCATTCCTAGGGGAAGGGGAAGAACACCACTTCAAGGGAGCACCCCATGAAACAAAAGAATCTGAACAGCAGCCCTTGAATCCCAGATTTCTCCTCTGACATAGTCTACCCAAATGAGAAAGAACCAGAAAAACAATTTTAGTAATATGACAAGATGAGGTTCGTTAACACCCCCAAAAGATTATACCAGCTCACCAGCAATGGATCTGAACCAAGATGAAATCTCTGAGTTGCCAGAAAAAGAATTGAGAAGGTAGATTATTAAGCTAATCAAGGAGGCATCAGAGAAAGGTGAAGTCCAATTTAAGGAAATCAAAATAATAATAATAATAATACAAGAAATGAGAGGATAAATCTTCAGTGAAATAAATAGCATAAGTAAAAAAAAGAATCACAACTTCAGGAAATAAAGGACACACTTAGAAAATGCAAAATGTTTTGGAAAGTCTCAACAATAGAATTGAACAAGCAGAAGAAAGAACTTCAGAGCTCAAAAACAAGGTTTTCAAATTAACTCAATCCAAAAAAGAGTAAAAAATAAATGAATAAACAAGGCCTCCAAGAATTTTGGGATTATGTTAAACAACCAAACCTAAGAATAATTGGCATTCCTGAGGAAGAAGAGAAATCTGAAAGTTTGGAAAACACATTTGGGGGAATAATCGAGGAACTCTTCCCCGGCCTTGCTAGAGGCCTGGATATTCAAATGAAAGAAACTCAAAGAACACCTGGGAAATTCATTGCAAAAAGATCATCACCTAGGCACATTGTCATTATGTAAAGTCAAGGTGAAGGAAACAATCTTAAGAGCTGTGAAGCAAAAGCACCAGATAACCTGTAAAGGAAAACCTGTCAGTTTAACAGCAGATTTCTCAGCAGAAACCCTACAAGCGAAAAGGGTCTGGGCCCCTATCTTCAGCCTCTTTAAACAAAACAGTTGGGCGACACGGTAGCTCACACCTGTAATCCCAGCACTTTGGGAGGCCAAGATGGGCAGATCACGAGGTCAAGAGATTGAGACCATCCTGACCAACATGGTGAAACACTGTCTCTACTAAAAATGCAAAAAATTAGCTGGGTGTGGTGGTGCACACCTGTAGTCCCAGCTACTTGGGAGGCTGAGGCAGGAGAATCAGTTGAACCCAGGAAGCAGAGGTTGCAGTGAGCCAAGATCACGCCACTGCACTCCAGCCTGGTGACACAGTGAGACTCTGTCTCCAAAAAAAAAAAAAAAAAAAATTATCCGCCAAGAATTTTGAATCCAGTGAATTTCCTTCATAAAGGAAAGATAGCCTTTTTCAGACAAACAAATGCTGAGAGAATTTGCTACTACCAAGCCAGCACTATAAGAACTGCTAAAAAGAGCTCTAAATCTTGAAACAAATCCTGGAAATACATCAAAACAGAACCTCTTTAAAGCATAAACCTCACAGGACCTATAAAACAAAAATACAATTTAAAAAGCCAAGGTATACAGGCAACAAGTAGCATGATGAATGGAATAGTACCTCACATCTCAATATTAACGTTGAATTTAAATGGCCTAAATGCTCCACTTAAAAGATGCAGAATTGCAGAATGGATAAGAATTGACCAACCAACTATCTGCTGCCTTCAGGAGACTCAACTAACACATAAGAACTCATATAAACTTAAGGTAAAAGGATGGAAAAAGATATTCTATGCAAATGGACACCAAAAGTGAGCGGGAGTAGCTATTCTTATATCAGACAAAACAAACTTTAAAGCAACACCAGTTAAAAAAGACAAAGAGGGACATTATATAATGTTAAAACATCTAGTCCAACAGGAAAATATCGCAGTTTGAAACATATATGCACCCAACACTGGACCTCCCAAATTTGTAAAATAATTACTACTAGACCTAAGAAATGAGATAGATGGCAACAGAATAGTTGTGGAGGACATTAATACTCCACTGACAGCACTAGACAGGTCATCAAGACAGAAAGTCAACAAAGAAATAATGAACTTAAACTATACCCTATAACAAATGGACTTAACAGATATTTACAGAACATTCTACCCAATAATGGCAGAATATACATTCTATTCATCAGGACATGGAAAATTCTCCAAGATAGACCATATAATGAGCCAGATGATAAGTCTCAGTAAATTTAACAAAATTGAAATTATATCAAGCACTCTCTGAGGCCACAGTGGAATAAAATTGGAAATCAACTCCAAAAGGAACCCTCCAAACCATGGAAATACATGGAAATTAAATAATCTACTCCTGAATGATCATTGAGCCAACACTGAAGTCAAGATGGAAATTAAGAAATTCTTTGAACTGAACAATAGTAGTGACACAACCTATGAAAACCTCTGGGATACAGCAAAGGCAGTGCTAAGAGGAAAGTTAATAGCATTAAATGCCTACATCAAAAAATCTGAAAGAGCACAAATAGACAATCCAAGGTAACATCTAATGAGACTGGAGAAACAAGAACAATTCAAAGCCAAATCCAGCAGAAGACAATAAATAATGAAGATCAGAGCAGAACTAAATGAAATTTAAACAAAAAAATACAAAAGATAAATAAAACAAAAAGCTGGTTCTTTGAAAAGATAAATAAAATTGATAGCCCATTAACCATTAACCAAGAAAAGAGAGAAGATCCAAATAAGCTCAATTAGAAACAAAATGGGAGATATTACAACTGAAACCACAGAAATACAAAAGATTATTCAAGGCTACTACGAACACCTTTACAGTCATAATCTAGAAACCCTATAGGAGATGGATAAATTCCTGGAAGTATATAACCCTCCTAGATTAAACCAGGAAGATATAGAATCTCTGAACAGACCAATAACAAGCAGTGAGATTGAACTGGCAATACAAAAATTACCAAAAAAAAAGTCCAGGACCAGATGGATTCACAGCTGAATTCTATCAGACATTCAGAGAAGGGTACCAATCCTATTAACACTATTCCAAAAGATAGAGAAACAGGGAATCCTCCCTAAGTCCATCATTCTCTAAAGCCATTGCCACCCTAATACCAAAACCAGGAGAGGACATAACAAAAAAAGAAAATTACAGATCAATATCCCTGATAAACATAGATGCAAAATTCCTCAACAAAGTACTAGCAAACCGAATCCAACAGCATATCAAAAAGATAGTCCACCATGATCAAATGGGTTTCATACCAGGGATGCAGGGATGATTTAACATACATAAGTCAATAAATGTGATACACCACATAAACACAATTAAAACAAAAGTCACACAATTATCTCAATAGACACAGAAAAAGCATTTTACAAAATCCAGCATCCCTTTATGATTAAAACCCTCAGAAAAATTGGCATTGAAGGGACATACTTAAGGTAAAAAAAGTCATCTACAGCAAACCCACAGCCAACATTATACTGAACAGGGAAATGTTGAAAGCATTCCCCCGGAGAACTAGAACAAGACAAGGATGCCCACTCTCACTACTTCTATTCAACATAGTACTGGAAGTCCTAGCCAGAGCAATCAGACAAGAGAAAGAAATAAAGGGCATCCAAATTGGTAAAGAGGAAAAATAAAAATGAAAATATTTAGGAATATACCTAGCCAAGGATGTGAAAGATCTCTACAAGGAAAACTTGTAAAATCTCTACAAGCAAAACTACAAAACACTGCTGAAAGAAATCATAGACAGCACAAACAAATGGAAACACATCCCATGCTCATGGATGGGTAGAATCAATACTGTGAAAATTACCATACCGCCAAAAGCAATCTACAAGCTCAATATTTTAAGTGTCAGAGAAATGAGACAGGATACCGACTCATTTAATTATGTAGCACAGTAGGTATTAAAATGGAAATATGGCAGAAATGCCGTGGGGTCCAGAAAATAGAGTACCCTTAATTTGAATAATAGGAAAAGACTAAACAGAGGGAGGGGCTGTTTTTTGGAGGCATTGTTTCCAGGAGAAGTAGAAAAGAGTTAAGTTGGTTTTTTCCTTATGCCTTGCACCTAGCCTAGGGTCTGCCCTCTGGTAAATGCTGGATAGTAATTAATTAAATAGTCAACCAATTACTAGAGTTGATTGAGAATGCTCAATTACTCTGTAGTATAGACTGAGACTACCATGAGTAGGCTTTCCAGCCACCTTGGAGATCACATACATCTTGGTGGACAATTTCTGTACGGGACCACAGACCCAAGCCTCACACTCCTGTGTCTCTGCACTCAAAAATTTTCTCTGGATGCTGGAAATGCTGGCAAGTGAAACCCCTGGCTGAATCCCTATCTGGTTGTAATTAAAGAGGGATGGGAGTTGTTAGTCCCTAGTGGAAGACAACTCTGAAGTGTGTTCCACAATCTTGCAGAGGTTTCCTGGTGGGACTGAGTTTCGGTAGCTCACAGCAATTTCCTATGCATCAACATATCAACTATTTTCCTGTCTTACCTCATTTCTTCATCACGACCTCCTAAATGAACTACTTGCATTCAAATCTTCATTTCAAGATCTGCTTTGGGAAAACACCCAACTAACACAATCACTATATATTTTTCTAATCTATAGGAATTGGCGAACAGTGTTAAAATATGGGGATAATAATGACATTGAATTACATTTATTATTTAGATCTCATGTCATTGCCTCTGAAACCAGACGGACTTGTTCCTTTGCTATCGTTGGGTACCTGCTACACTCTATCATACTGCTAAAATAATTTAAGAAAAATCTCAGGACTTAAGTAGTCATGTGTTAGACACTGATGCTTTGGAATATGGGACTGCAGAATCATTTGACAGCATTAAAAAATAAAGGAAAAGCACTTGGTTGTGCTTAGGAAGTAAGTGTACGCTAACAGATTGTGTTGTGTAGAACTGCTTTGCATGTTAACTAAATGTGGAAACACATCTGTCCCTAAAAGTAGTGACTCAGGGAACTCAATCTTAATTCAGGCATTTCAAGAATAAAACATAGTACCAGCCAACCCACTTACAGAACTATCAAACCAAATAAATGCCAAAACCTCATTGATTGATTTATTGATCCAGAAGCTATACTTAAAGTATTACTTTTATAATCTATTTATTACAAATAGCAAAAGTAATCATTATATGGGCTTCTGAAATAATTTTCAATATTATTTATAGAATTCAGAAACTAAGTGAGATCTCAAAAGGTTATTCTATGTATTTCTTTGCCGCAAGGCAGGATTATTCATCTCTTTGTATTCATCTTTTACAAGACAAATGGATATCCCTCCAATTCTTGAAGATTCACAGGCTAAAAGCTTTCAACAACTTTGTAATTTTGCTTTTGAATTTCAGTAAACAGATGCTCGAATTTTATGATAAATATATATAAGTTTACAAGGTAATTTTTATGTCATCTCACTCTTTTAAAAGACAGATGAAACATACCAACACTCTATTTCTTATTAATGTTTTCACTGCTACACATTTTTCATGATCTCTTGACTGATGCATGGTACCTGGAACCCTGTAGAGACAAAACACTGATAAAAACACAAAGATGCCTAATAATGATTCTTGACCTTTGGAAAATAGCATTGTTCTTCCTATTTTTAGGCCATATACAAAGTTATGTCAATGCTCCTGGTTTTTGGTAGAGTCTTGAATAAATACTACATATTTGCATTCCTGTTTGAATCCTAAATTTTAAGAATAGGCCAATGATTTTACAGTTCTTTTTATGCTATTAAAAATGACACAATAAAAAATGTCAGAAAAGGGCATAGATTGTCACTGATGAGATAAATACATTTATGATGCAGACCAGTTATACTGTGGGAATTTCTATATGTTTTTAATGGCAATAAAAATATGTTTTTCATGTTATTTTTCTCAGTGCTGATGGGCACAGCTTAGCAGTAATGGCACAGCAAACATCCCAAAGTCTCCCTGGTCTTTGCCCTCTCCAAGTCGAGTGGGGAATCACTTCCTGTGAATGACGATTGTGAAGAAATGATCTTCAGCACAAAGGCTTCATGCCAAAACGATTGACAACAGGAAAAATATCTTTCAGAAACCAAGAAATGTAATTTTCCATGTCCTTTCTATCTAGCCTTTCCCTTGGGCAGCCATACATCTGTTGGCCCTACCTGTGAGCCCAGATGCTATAGCGGTGAACAGCTCCTTTCAAGTTTCACCCACTTTTCCTTGACAACATCACTCTTTAGGGGCACACTATGCATCTTATGCATTGTATCCTGGACCTTCGCCAACATGTGCTTTGTAGAACTCTGAGATGACCTCTGGGCATGCTTCATAGCTCAGGAATGAATTAAATTAATCCTCCTGAGGCAACTCTCACTCCACAGATGATAGGTGCTGTTGGATAAAGGCTTCTTTCTATGGTGAAATTGCAAAGTCTTTTTGTATACTCCTAAGCAGATAGGAGAGCACTGACCTTGTGTGCCCAAACTCTTCCATTCCTTACCCCTGATTTCTGAGATCAGCATCGGAATAAACCATGTACACAAAGTTCTTGTTTGAGGCTTTGCTTTTGGGAGAGGCCCAGAATAAGATAACTAACTTCTTTCCTTCTTTCCTTCTTTCCTTCCTTCTTTCCTTCCTTCCTTCCTTCCTTCCTTCCTTCCTCCCTGCCTCCCTCCCTCTCCCACTTCCTTCCTCCCTCCCTGCCTCCCTCCCTCCCTTCCTTTCTTTCCTTCCTCCCTCTCTCCCCCTTTCCTTTTCCCTTTCCTTTCCTTTTCCTTTTCTTTTCCTCTTCCTCTTTCCCTTTCCTTTCCTTCCCTTTCCTTCCTTCTCTTTCTTACACTTTCTATGTCTCATTCCATCTTATCTATCATCTACATTAAGCATGATAAGAAAATGAATTCTAAAAAGTCATTCTAAAATACACATTTATGTATTAAAGGCAAGTTTGTCTGACTCAGTAAAAGCAAATCATTTCTAATCAATAATTTGTCCTTTAGTGATGAAAGACTAAGTTTCTCTGTATTTGAGGAAAGATGACATGGTGGTTGTAATAGGAAAATTTGAGTAAGGTCAGGAACAGAAAGTACATCATAGAGCCTCTTTAACATATAAATTAGATTACAAACATAGTGTGTGCCTGTTTTGTTTTTTTTTTTTAAAGGAAAGACACAAATAAAGCATGATAATATAAAGTACATTCTCTACCCTACCTCATTCTGATAATCTGCTCTCTACCATTAGTGAGCTGTGTAAATGCTTTTCTAGATTTCCTAGTCTTATTTTCATAACAATAGCACTATGACTTGCAGCTTGTTTTTTCATTTAGCAATATCCATGAGATACATTTTTTATTTGATTTTTCTTCCAGTCATGAACTGCTTATTATAGCTATTATATACATGGAACATCAGCCAAGTCCAGCTCAAATTAGATCACCCTTGGCATTTCCCTACGTTAAATGTTATGTCTATAAGTTGAGCGAGGAATAGTATCCAGTCTTATACTACGAGCATACATTCCTGGCTTAATCATCTCTGGAGATTTGTCACTCCTGCTTAACAATGATGGGGCAGGCAACTCCAGTGCATGAAATCATCCAGCATAAATCCATGTCCAAACTCTAGCCAGTAACCTCTGGGAAAGGTGAGGTATAGAAGAGACATTTGGAACTGCTTCCACTCTACAAGCTATTTCATCAAAACATTCATTCAGCCTGTGCTGAGTGTCTTTGAAACAGATTCACTCGAGTGGCCTTCAGAGGGCCACAGGCAGCTATGGGCAATGTCTTCTAATACTCCCTCTCAGTCAATGTGGACAAACCCTAACAAGGAGAAACACTGGAGGCATCAGAGTTTAAACGTAAATGAGTTGATATATTGATGTTATTTGCTTGATAATGGATGATTCCCAAATCTTGAATTTTAACTCTTTCCCTTTGTATGGGCAACTGGGAGGGCTCAGCATTTCAAGTGATCCTGTTGTGAATCTTCCCATAAAACAAAAATTCATTCTCTGAAATATCAATATCTTTATGTATAAACTTTGCTTTTGTTCCCCTGCATATTATTTTGTTGAAGAAGAGCCACTTCAAAAATCAGTCTGATTTTAATAATCTCAAAGAACCATTTTTCATATTGGAAGAACTATAAGTTTTGGCTTGCTGTATATCTCAAAGAAATAAAAAATCTCTATTTCAGCAAAGAAAGTATAATTTTAAAGATAACTAAGTTGATGGGTTTTGGTAATCATCCAAGTAATAGAGCTTGTAGGATTCCCTACTCAAGAGGCATTCTCTCTCAACCCGACCCCGCCAGGCCCGGATCATGCCTGCAATTTGAAAATGTGCACGTGGATACTTTAATATGGCATTATTATAAAAGCATGAAATAAATGCATAGTTATCAGCAATGATAGCACAAATGCTAGGAACTTTTCAACACAGAGTGCAGTATTCATGTTGAAATCGGATTTACAAAAATAATGAGATATGTGTTTTGGGACAGTATGTATTAAAGGCAATGTCCTGACATGCGTGTAGCAGAGCTCATATACCACACTGTGTTTGTTAAAATCAAAACTCTGGCACAAACTCTAGAGCAAAACTTCTCTTTCTCTCTGTCTCATCATAACAAAATAAGTTTACAGCTCATTACTTCATTCCGTTCATGTGGATTCAGTCCAGAACTTGATTCAACAGAGAATACACTTGACAGCTGTCTGACCTGAGATGTGTAGCTTGCTTGATCTTTTTTATTTTATTTTATTTTATTTTCCATTCTGCCATTTTGAAATCTCTTCAGGACTATGTCTGAAGCTATTCTCCTGAAGATTCTATGCCATGATATTTTTACATTTCACTGTTCTTGTTTGGGATTAAAATATTATATAGGTTAATTCTGAACTTGAAATCTCTCACCCAAAGACATTTATCCATAAGTAAAAATAGCATAATATCGTTACTTTTCAATCATAGGTAGAGATACAGATATCCTCCATATATTGATTTATACTTACATCTATATAGATGTAAATATGTATGTATCAATGCTCCAAAAATACTTAAATATCTGAACAATTTCAAATGGCTTTATTATGAGCAGAACTAAATCATATTGTTTTACATGGAAATCGGCTAATTCAATTCTGTAGCAAGAACTTCTGAATAATACTGATTCCGGGACATAAGACTAGCCAAACCTAGTGTTAGTCCCATCAGATTACTGATTTTTCTACTGTTTATACACTCTGTGTTTTGACAACACCTCTCTTTCCTGCTTAAAACTCCCAGGGCCTCACCATCATATACAGGGTAAATCTAAAACACAGCATCATATAAGAAGTCTTACAAGAAATCACTAATAAGAAACCTAGTAGTGGTTTCTTGTCTCTATGACTCTGCTTTCATCTCCGCCTCTTTCTTACCATGCATCATATCAGTTTTCCCAAAGAATCCAAGAACTAGATGGAAATACCATACACTATAAGACTCCTGGGACATTTTATTTGAGTTATTTCCTGCATCTGGAATATTATTCCATTCCCTTCTTACCAAGAATCTACAAAACTCAGCTCAAAAGTCACCTGATCCTGTCGCTAGAACCTCTTAGGCTGAATTAACCACTCTTTCCTGTTTCCCCATAATATTTCATACATTAATGAGGGAATAGATCTCTCCCTATTTAACACCTCCTCACAACAGGGTGAGAATTTAAGTTGGGCTTGTAGCATGTATCTGTGTGTACAGTTCTATTGGTTTTGTGTCAAACCTAATGGTGTGATTGATTGTACTATCATGCTGCAAACCATACAAACTGAAAAAGTGATAAAAGTTAATATGGTATTGACCTCTTGTATAAAATTTTTCTCACCATGAAATGAGACCCAAATATATCATAATCAGATTTTATAGTGGTAGTATTTTAATTTCAATGAGCCCTCTTATGATGCATTGAATAAAATGTCATGAGGTACAAAATACCTACAAATTATATTACAGGTTTCAGTTTTTTCCTAAAAAATATAAAGCTATAAACATATATCACTGGCAGGACTGTCCCATGAACTAATGGAGTAGATCTTATCAGCAAACTGTCAGTGGGTTGATTTGAAAGACACAGAGGAAAATCCCACAAAAATACATTTTCCCGCTTTGCTGGAATTCCACAAATATTTGAGTTTTCCTGAGTACATAGTCACCTTTCTGTTAAAATTCCAGTATTCATTATGGCATTATTAACCACAAAGCTAGAATCTGAAAATGTGGGGGACATTCAGGTGCACGGATACAAGAAGATTTTTCCCTTTTTTTCACTAAACCATTTTTATGAACTGTCATATTGCACAGAACCCTAATACAGAGATATATTAAAACAACTGTTCAGGTTGCATTAGAAGGACTACCCCATGGCATTCATGTAGAACTCAGTGTGGATGGTGGCCCTTCTGGGTGACAGCAATATGGCATTCGCACTGGTGCCCACCCCCTTCTCACCCTTACCCCCTGGGTGTTCATGGGAACAACTCTCTGTGCCATAAGAGTTCCTCCATATGTAATATGGAAAACAATTGACTCCACTCACTTCGTTATTTTACCTGAGGCAGATGGAGTAAGTGAATTACCAAAGGCATGCATTCTCAAAAAATGCTCTCGGTGGGAAGTGGCAAAAAATATCGTACTACATTTATAATATCAAGTAAGATACAGTACAGTACATAAACAGATGTATATCTGTGATATCAAAACTTTGTGTCGGCTTGATTAGGAAAAAATGATCTCAAAAGCCTCCTTGGAAGACAATAATGAAAAAAAAAAAAGAGGTTCTTTCTTCTGTATCTTAGCGGATGTTGTAAGGCTTGAAATTGCACAGAAGGGGAAGTGAAATGAGAACTCTGGCTGCTTGGAGAAGTTGGACTAATGGAGATACCAGAGAGAAAAAATGTACCGAGGACCTACTCGAATAAAAATGGATCTAGTGAATTTCACAATTCTGAACTAAGTGACCAACACAGACGAGAAGGCTTTATTTTTCTTTAACACTGCCCTCAAACATACTGCATCTTAGGGATCTTTTTCCAACTCCCAAAGATGTCTTGACCACCTCCCATAGCTTTCCAGACATTTCCAACAATGAGGGAAAGTCTCCTTGTTGTAATTAAGTCTTATTTTCTTGTATTAAAATCAATTTAAATTTTGATTTCAAATTTGGATCCAATACTGAGCTTCTCTTTTTACCCCAAGCTGAGGCTTAGGGACACGTAGAAGAAAAGAGATGGTTCCACTCTTTCCTCTGCCTCCTTTTCCCACTTTGCCTCTTCCAGATTTGGGGCAAGAAAAAGAAACGAGAGTTCGTTGTCTGAACTAGTCTTATTATTAATATTTCAGGGTTCCCTTGGCTAAGGCTGGTTGGCTTTCAGTGTGGACTCTATGGTATGTGTATGAGGGTGGAACGTTGGTCTTTCCATGGGTTGGCCCAGGAGCTCTTTGGGAGGCCCACGGGGTGCTGAGCATTGCACAGCTGCCTGCTACAACAGTGTTCTCTAGATTGCCTCCCTCTGACCTTCCAACCTCCTTCCCCAAGAATTACAGGCCTGGGCTCCTACAGCTGAAGTTCTTCAGGGCTGTACCACTTTTACATACTAATTTGAACATGCTAACTTTAAGAGAGACCTCCACCTTTTTTATTGTCCATGTAACTAAGGAAAAACATATTCTGGTAGGGCATGGTGGATGACTCACGCCTGTAACCCCAGCACTTTGGGTGGCCGAAGCAGGCAGATCACTTGACGTCAGGAGTTTAAGACCAACCTGGCCAATGTGGCAAAACCCCATCTCTACAAAAAATAAAAAAATTAGCCAGGCATGGTGGTGGGCACCTGTAGTCCCAGCTACTCAGAAGGCTGAGGCAGGAAAATCTCTTGAACCCGGGAGGTGAGGTTGCAGTGAGTCGAGATTGTGCCACTGTACGCCAGCCTGGGTGACAGAGCGAGACTCCTCCAACAAAGAAAAAAAAAGAGAAGGAAAGGAAAGGAAAAGAAAAGAAAAGAAAAGAAAAGAAAAGAGGAAGGAAGGAAGGAAGGAAGGAAGGAAGGAAGGAAGGAAGGAAGGAAGGCAAAGGGAAGGAAGGAAGGAAGGAAGGACTCAGAGAAAAAAAATCAGAGAAAAGTAAAGAAAAACATGCTCTTATCACATCAAGTGGAGGGTGAAGGGATATAGACACTCCCCTCCCCCACCGCAGACACACCATGCACCCTCTCCTTGCTTTTGGCTATTCCAAGCTTCTCGGGCCCTCGGAATTTTATTTTTTTTCTTTGAGATGGGGTCTCTCACCGTAGCCCAGGCTGGAGTGCAGTGGCGCAATCACGGCTCACTGTAACCTCCACCTCCCAGGCTCAAGTGATCCTCCTGCCTCAGCCTCCTGAGTAGCTAGGACTACAGGTGCAGGACACCATGCCTGGCTAATCTTTCTATTTTTTGTAGAGATGGAGTTTCACCACGTTGCCCAGGCTGGTCTTGAACTCCCAGGCTCAAGTGATCCGCCTATCTCAGCCTTCCAAAGTACTGGGATTGCAGGTGTGAGCCACTGCCCCCAGCTGGAGGATTTTGCAGTTCGTCAGTAGATACCACTCACTTTCTTCATATAGACCCTCAAACTCTCAGGGACGTATGCAAGGCCCTCCAAGAATGTTCCAAAACATATGGCCACACCCAAAAGGCAGGAAAGTAAGTCAAGTTCTACAAATCAGTAAGCATTCAGCTAAGTAACATGCCTATCTGTCATGCTCGATCCCTGGGAATGGCTCTTTTGAACTGCCCCTTCCCTACATGAAATACAGGGAGCCCTCACTTTCACCCTTAATGGCATAAGTCTTCTATTTGGATGATAACCTATTATAAGCAAACATTCACTATTTTTGATCAAATTCTCTTGAATTTGTATTCTTCTTTATGGGCCACAGGTAGGTGATTGGGAGGTTGTCACAGGACATGATGTGCCATCTTTATTCTAAGTAATAAAATGATGTGTCCAGAAATTCTTTTTATGAATATAGGAATAGTTAGAGACTTCTGTCTTCAGCCCCTATTTAACCTCATGGTACTATATGTTGCCAAGGTCTGTGTTTCACTCTGAGGTTTAGCAAAACGTACTTAACTCTGCATTATATAAAATATTAGCTATGAGAAAAAAAATACCACTTTGATGTATAAAGTTTTTCACTCTCTTCCATATAATTATTTAGGCCAAATGACTTCATTATAAATTTAGCTTTTAAAAATGTTCATTATGCCACCTGGAAACATTTAAGCCCACAGGGCCAAGAAATTATAAATTGGTGTAATAAAATAGCTCAAGTTTGCCACAGCTAAGTAAACTTCTCTTTTAAATTGTTGAATCTAACATATCACTGAGTCTTTCTGAGTGAAAATAAAAGTGTTCTGTTCATCAAGCAAAACAGTTTAGGTTTCTATCCTGAAATGGCCAGTACTACCACTACAGGGCATAAATAAGACCATAAAGTCTGGCTTCTCTGATCCTAGAACTCTGGATCCATACATTTTTTTTTTTTCTAGCCAGCATCTGCTCAAGAACCCAATGCCTTTCAGCCAGGTCCTCTAATCAAGTCAGCTACCTCAGGCAGGCAGTACCCAGCCTTGATTCCCTATCCTAAATAAGACTTGTTGTCTCAGAACCACCATTTATCTGTCATTTGCAAAACATCCTTTAAACTTCTGCACAGAGGTTATTACTATTTACTGCATTGCTTCTTCCAAAAGCCAATATGTTCCAATGTATGCAGAACTGCGTCTGAGAGACCCCCATTCCAAAGGAAGGAAGGATATCTGAGCATGAAATTTCAGGCATCCTACCGGGGGATATTTGGGGAGCACTTTCTTCAGGGATCTTCAAATTGCTTCAAAGAGTGAAACCCTGAGTCTTTCTCTGAGTACATCTCCTCCAAGAAGCTCCTTTCCTTTCTGTGTGTTCCTGGAATGTTTTGCTTTGTTCTGTTTCTTGACGTGACTCTAATTATTGAGTTTATTGATTATGCAGCCGGGTGCAATTTTCTTCTGTGCATAAGATTACTTGCTTATTTTGAAAGAAATAAGTTTATGATTTTGGTAGCCTGCAGAACCCCAGAGAAAGTAATGGGTTGAATTTGGTTCACTGCTCAGCTTTCCCAGCTGTAGCATAAAGGAGAGATGAGTTTAAGGATGTAGCTAAATGAAGACATCATGACTTCATGCCGGGCTTTCATCCTAGATATGGTTCTCTGAAATGAAACTGGTTCTCTTAGGTATGTGTTCTTTTTCTCCTCTGTAAACACAGCAGGTTATCCAAGATCCAGGAAGCAGACATTCTTTTGCTCTGATTTATGGTGTGGTGGAATTTGTGTAGCTGCTGCAGAGTTGTTGCACACTGAGTAGTAGACTATCACCCATTGCATCATTCATTCCAATAACAAGAGGAGAAATCATTTGCCCTTATTTCTGTTTCTTGATCTCTGTTGCAACATGCTGTATGCCATCTGAGGTGTTTCATAAGCTTATTCCATTTGGAATCTACCACAAAGCTTCATTGTGGGGAATCACTTCTTGAATTCACAGGATTATTTTGGGAATATGGAAGCATGGATCTTTTCTCATGGAGATCCAGATACTGACAGCAAGTCTATGACTCTTATCTGAGGAGGTCTGATAGAGTAAGATGAATCAGAGGAAGAGGATTTGCGTGTGTTCCTGCTTTTATACAATTTGTTATTTCATATTAAACTCTGTGTTGTTCTATCTCTGTAAGAAAATAAAAAGGCTACAAAAATGTCTAATTTTAAGGAGATATAAATGAGTTGTTATAGATGGGCCAATCTATAACGATTTAAAACAGAGATTTTCTTTAGAGGAAAAGATATTTTACTTTCAAGTAAAAAGTGGTTTCTTTTTTGTGTGTGATGAAAAAGAGAAAAACAAGAAATGCAGACAGAAGAGCCAAACCGCTGTCACCCACCTCATCCTTGGAGAATGCCTCCCAGGACTGAGAGTGAGGCCAGGAGGGCTGCAACACAGCAACAAGATCTGCGCAAGGCACAACAGAAGGGAGCACTTGGCGGACCCTGAATATGCTGTCTTCAGAGTCCTCATAAATCAAACCAGGTTTGTCTGAGATCGTGGCATGGGAGAGGCCAAGCTCAAACAGACCTAATTGAAAGTGTGTTTTATAGAACTGAATCACTGCAGCTTGACCGTATGTCTAAACGTAAAAGTCAAATTAGACAGAAGCTGCTTTAAATTGTTCTAATGAGCAACCTGCCAAGTCTAACTGTTGATGGGATAAATATAAGTTTTATTATAGTTTTGCTTTTTTTAATGAGCAAACAACTTGTTTATAGCTCCTTAAAATTAGACTTTTTTTAGCCACTTCTTTCCTTGGGGAAATAGAATAACACAGAGTTTAATATGAAATAATAAATTGTGAAAAAGCAGGAACATGTAGATTAATAGGCTCCGTTTGTGAATCTGGATGTCCATGAGAAAAGGTCCACTCATCTATATTCCTAAAACAAGCCTGCTAATTTATTTATTCGGCCCAACTAGAGGTCTCCCAATGGGCCAGAGATGGAGTCACCTGCATGGTGGTGTGTGTGTGTGTGTGGGTGGGTGTGTGTGTCTGTGTATGTGCACGCTTGCATGTGTGTTCTTACTGTTATTTTATTTTTTAATCTCTTAAATGTTTATGGCCAAGGGTGTTGCCTCCAAATTGCAAATAGTTTCCATCAGCAGATTCTCTGCTAATTTGAGAACTCTTCTTCCAAGTAACTATTGAAAGAGGAACATTTTCATTTGCAGGAAAAGGCTCTTCCACTAGTCTTGGTTATTGACCTAAAAATACATAGATATAAACTGCTACTAAGTCTTTTTCATTTTTCTATTATTCAGGTATTCTGGCATCAATAGAATTATCCTTTTTTTCTCCCTTACTTTGGAAAGTTAACATTCTGGGAACCTCCTCTCCTCATCCAACAATGATCTTTTGTATCTTCATCCCAGTTGAAGAGTCTGGCACACAAACAGCCTAGCCTATTCATCCCGAGAGCAATTTTACATATGCAAGACTGAAGCCAAGATTAATGTCTTCATACAGACATGCTCACTCAAATACATTCTGGTTATGTTCAAACTCTGAGATCATTAAGATGAGAACATGTTCCTGATCAATACATCTGCTCTGGCTCTCATAGCCACCCCTTTGTTGCAACTCAATCATCCAAATGGATTTTTAGTAGAATGACATTTATTTGGCCCAACTAGAGGTTTCCCAATGGGCCAGAGATGGCGTCACCTGCACGGGTGGTCATGTTGGCTCTCTATCGGGGCAGAGCTCCAGCCAAGCTTGAGAAAATCCCTCACAGTGACTCCCAGACTGCCCAGGAGGCAACTTCAGACTGGCATCCCATTGGAAAGGAAACTCTAGAACTCCACACTTTTACTGGCTAGATACTGAGAATAAACTCTATGTCCTTGGTGCTGGCAATTCTTCACAGCATGCATTCTTTGAGATTTTTGCATGGCAGTGCTGGAGAAATGCCCCCTTTCATTGACCACAAAGATGAGGCTTACACAAATGAACATCATTAAAGGTGTACAGGTGGAACCAGAAACAACATTAAATGTGACAGATGAGAACCGAAGAAGAGTGAGCTAGGAGAAACAGCTGGATTCCATCCATAATGCTAGAGGTGACTTTGTGAAGTGTGCTAGAGATGGCCCCAAAGATGGGGCCATCTTCTGGGTGTGGACATGCAGACACAGGAGCCCAAGAGAAATCACAAAGGGCAAGGGTGAGTGACAATCACAGATGTTTTTGGATTGAGTTTATGCAAGACTGCTTTTTTATTATTTTTTTGTTTTTGCAGATAATTCATTAACTGTACTATACAGTCATGCATAGTTCACAAATACTAAAGTTCACCTGTGCACAAATAATACTCGTAAAGTACAAAATACTATATATATATATAGAGAGAGAGAGAGAGTACTCATAAAGTACAAAATAATATATCTCATTTGGCCTTCCCTGCCCCATGCTCAGGCAGATTTTCAAGTATTTAGAGCATCCACTTGCCTGGCTCAGCAACCTGAGATGCCCCAGGAACACTTTTAAAAGAACAGGTAGTTATAAGCCAAAAGACAGGCAATAACAGACACTGGTGAGGATGTGGAAAAAAGGGAACCCTCCTACACTGTTGGTGGGAATGTAAATTAGTAAAACCACTATGGAGAACAGTTTGGAGGTTCATCAAAAAGCTAAAAATTGAACTAGCATACAATCCAGCAATCCCTCTGCTGGGAATATACCCCTCAAAAGAGAAGTCAGTGTATAGAAGAGATATCTGCACTCCCATGTTTGTTGCAGCACTGTTTACAATAGCTACCATTTGGAAGCAAGCTCAGCGTCCATCAACAGATGAATGGATAAAGAAAATGTGGTACATATACACAGTGAAATACTAGTCAGCCATAAAAAAAAAATGAGATCCAATGATTTGCAACAACATGGATGGAACTGGAGGTCATTACACTAATTGAAATAAGCCAGGCACAGAAAGACAAGCATTTCATGTTCTCACTTATTTATGGGAACTATAAATCAAAACAATTGAATTAATAGACATAGAGAGTAGAAGGAAGGTTACCAGAATTTAGAAAGGGTAGTGGAGGCCTGGAGATGGGGATGGTTAATGGGTACATAAAAAGAAAGAATGAATAAGACCTGCTATTTGATAGCAAAGCATGTTGACTACAGTCAATAATAATTTTATATTTTAAAATAACCAAAAGTGTGTAATTGGATTGTTTGTAACTCAAGGGATAAATGCTTGAGGGGATGGATACCCTATTTTTCCTGATGTGCTTACTTCGTGTTGCACACCTGTGTTAGTCCATTTTCATGCTGCTGATAAAGACATACCCGAGACTGGGTAACTTATAAGGAAAAGAGGTTTAATGGATTCACAGTTCTACCTGGTTGGGGAGGCCTCACAAACATGGTGGAAGGTGAAAGGCACATCTTACATGGCAGCAGGCAAGAGAGAGAATGAGAACCAAGCAAAGGGGGTTTCCCCTTATAAAACCATCAGCTCTCATGAAATTTACTCATTACCATAAGAACAGTAGGGGGAACCACCACCATGATTCATTCATCTCCCACTGGGTCCTTCCCACAAGTGGGACTTATAGGAGCTACAATTCAAGATGAGATTTGGGGTCACAGCCAAGCCATATCAATGCCTGTATCAAAAATCTTATGTACCCCATAAATGTATACACCTACTATATACCCCAAAAAATTTGTTTAAAAAAGAACATGTGGTTCTTCACAGTTTCTGATGCCTGGGGTAGTATAAAATAAAAGTCAAATTCAGTACTTGACACATATTTATTTCGTGTTTGTTTTTCCTTGCCAATTTATTTTGTGGTGATTTAGTAGTTTTCTCTTTGTAATTTCCCTTTGTTCCAAGAAACACTGCCACCTTTATTCTATTTAATTTTACTTTATTATATAACTTCAAAGATAAAATTCACAGGATACACTAACCATGGCATTATTCTCTGCATCCCATTCACCTGAAGATATTAATAGTAGGTTATCCAAGTTGGCTTTCCATTGTATTTTTTTTTTTTTTTGTGCTCTTCCATAGTATCTCTTTATTTTATTCATGTATTTATCTATATATATATATATATTTTTTTTTTTTATTATACTTTAAGTTCTAGGGTACATGTGCATAACGTGCAGGTCCATTGTATCTTAATCTATTTTGGTGATCTCATTTGAAATAAACTTTCTTCTCCAAAAATTATCAGAAAATGTATATGTCTCCTGATGGCATAAAATATGAAACAAAATCATAGTTGGGAAATGTTCAGCAGAGCCTTTACTTGGTGAATATTATGTTGAAATTATGTAGTTGAGCCACACAGAAATGCACTGACTGATAACAGATTTTGCTGTGCACTTTTCTCTGAAATAACACTTATTAAAAATGGGAGATGTGAAAACAAAATGTTTTGCTTCTTTAACAAATTATTTACATAAGGAATGAGAAAATAATTGTCATTTGATGGACAACATTGATGCCATGGGCTAAATCTAGCTCTACCAATATGAATCCAATCAACAATATCAAAAGTACAGCATGCAATTACTAGCTGGAATTTGGATCTTTCATTGGTTCCAAAATCAGTGTTACCTACCTGCTGTGCAGGGATCAGTGTGCTTTTTTGGTAAAGGGCCAGGTCGTAACTATATTTGGCTCTGTGAACCATAAGGTCTCCATTTCAACTGCTCAACTCAGCTGTTGTAGGAGGAAAACAGTTGGAGATATGATATGTAATATGTAAATAAATAGGCCAGGCGTGGTGGCTCACCCCTGTAATCCCAGCACTTTGGGAGGCCAAGGCAGGCGGATTACTTGAGGTCAAGAGTTTGAGACCAGCCTGGCCAACGTGGTGAAACAGCGTCACTACTAAAAATACAAAAAAAAAAATTAGCTGGGCCTGGTGGCATGTGCCTGTAGTCCAAGCTACTCAGGGAGGCTGAGGCAGCAGAACCGCTTGAACCCAGGAGGCAGAGGTTGCAGTGAGCCAAGATCACACCACTGCACTCCAGCCTGGGCAACAGAGGGAGACTCTATCTAAAAAAATAAAAAAAAAAAAAAAGTAAAAGAATAGGTGTGCTTATGCTCCAATAAATTTTATTTACAAAACTAGGTGGTGGGTCATATTTGGCCCAAGGGCCACAGTTATCTGTCCCCCAAATTATGCCATTATTTCTCCTTAAAACAATAAACATTCCCCCCAACCCCTGATAGATCCACATTTTGCATCTTCGTCGTATGCCATGCTATGACTCTTCCCTCCCATCGTGTTCCTCATAAATTTCAAAATAGAAAACCACCCTCATAAGTTTCTGCTGTCATCCTACTTCATTACAAGGTTAGTCTTGTTATGTCAGAAAATTTTAATCCTGTTCAAAACTGCCTATTAAACGGAATGTGTTGTGTGTTTATGTGGGGAAGAAGGCCTTGAGGCATGATTCCTGGAGAGATTAGAGAACTGGAAAACTCATGAAAAACTCATGTGTTTATTGGAAGTACAGGGTGAGCTCATCATCCCCAAAAGTCAGAGCAGTAGAAGGTGGCTACTGTTTGAGCAAAGTTTTCGAAAGATAAAGATGAAGAAGGTTTCATGGCGCCAGGAGTTGAGAAAGACAAAAGATGATCTTTCTTGCCCCAGTCACTAAGCGAAATGTGCTACATATGCAGCTATTTTTTATTTGGATAAACACAACTTTGTAAATCCACATAATTCAGGGGGGAATTCCAACTGGCCATATTCCACTGCTTGCAAGTTTTGCATTGCAAGGTAGTTTTAAGCTTTTGCAATAAAATGAACGTTTTCCACTAAAGTAACTTGAAGTGACCAAAAAGGTTGAACTTGAAATTTCTGCCTGTACAGTCATGTGTCCCTTAATGACAGAGATTTATTGTGGGAAATGCATCATTAGATGATGCCAACCTAGATGGTACAGCCTACTACACAATTAGGCTGTATGGCAGAGCCTAGGGCTCCTAGGCTACAAACCTGCACAGCATCTTACTGTACTGAGTAGTGTAGGCAGTTATAACACAATGGTAAGTATTTGTGTATCTAAACATATATAAACATTAATATAGTTTGTGTTCCCACCCAAATCTCATCTTGAATTGTAGCTCCCACAATTCCCGTGTATTGTGGGAGGGACTTGGTGGGAGGTAATTGAATCATGGGGGCAGGTCTTTCCTGTGCTGTTCTCCTGATAGTGAATAAGTCTCATGAGATCTAATGGTTTTATAAGGGGGAGTTTCCCTGCACAAATTCTCTCTTGCCTGCAGCCATATAAGACATCCCTTGGTCTTACGCCATGATTGTGAGGCCTCCCCAGCCACGTGGAACCAGGAGTCCATTAAACCTCTTTTTCTTTATAAATTATCCAGTCTCGGGTATGTCTTTATCAGCAGCATGAAAACCGACTAATACAAACATAGAAAGGTACAGTAATACAAAAATATGGTATGCCTGTATAGGGCATTTACCATGAATGGCACTTGTAGGATTGAAAGTTGTCTGGGTGGAGTCAGTGAATGAGTGGTTGAGTGCATGTGAAGGCCTAGGACATTACTGTGCAACTGTAGCACTTATAAACACTGTACACTAATGCTACACTAAGATTCTTAAAAAGTAAAATAATTGCCCTATGATATTATGACAGCTACAATGTTACTAGGTGATATGAATTTTTTAGCTTTATTATAATATTATAGGACCACCATCGTATATGTAGTCCATCATTGACTGGTGAATGGCTATATATCTCTGTTCTGTCCCCAGGGCTAGGAGAATATTCTGCTTGATGAAACTTGAGGCTACAGAGACCTAATATTAAACATGAAGAAACCTAATATTCAAATAGATTTGATATGAAGAACAAAAAATCAATTATCACATGTTCTCACTTATAAGTCAGAGCTAAACACTGAGTACACATGGGCACAAAGAAAGGAACAATAGATGCCAGTGCCTACTTGAGGGTGGAGGGTGGGAGGAGGGTGAGGACTGGAAAACCACCTATCAGATGCTATGCTTATTGTCTGGGTGACAAAATAATTTGTACACCAAACCCCATATCATGCAATTTATATATATATAAAACCTGCACATGTACTCCAAGAACCTAAAATAAAAGTTAAGAAGAAGAAATAAACAAAAATAAAGAAATCAGGTGGAAACAAAATACAATCATCGTTTGTGTCCAAAAATGGAATAGCTTACATGTTCCTTTAGTTTCCTTCAGTTGATCTTCTAATTGGTATGAAGTCTGCTATATCTTTTAACTTATTCTTGTTAATTTGTATATTCATCTGCTAAGAACCATGTGCTCTCTATAGCACAGAAAATCCTTTTATAAAATGTAGGTAAGCAGCAGTAACTTAATAGTAATATTCTGTGAGCACTTAAGTGCTAGGTGATACTCTGAACATGTCCAGGAATTAACTTACTTAATCCTTTTTAGATAAATATGGGATGGGTAGTATATAATCCTCATTCTATGCAAGAAGAAACAATAGCAGCAAGTTGCCCAAGGTCACTGATTTGAATCCAGGATTAATCAAAACAGTTTAACATCCTGAACTCAGAGCTGTAAAGCTTAACATCAAACGCAAAGAGATGCTGAGCCTGTATTTCAGAAGTCAAGGGGTCAGAGAGCAGCCAAGGACAAGAGAAGCAAAGAGCTTCTTTGTCTTGGTAACAAAGGGTGGGCTTTGTGCAGTGACAAACCCATTACTGGGGATAATATTGGCTACCTATTGCTGTGTAACAAATTGCCACAAACTTAGCCACTTAAAATGTATGTATCATCTCGAAGCTTTCATGGGTCAGGACATGGCTTGGCTTGATCCTCTGCACAGTCTCACAAGGCTAGCATTAAGGATTCAGGCAGGACTGTTTCTCATCTGAAGGCTTGGCCAGGGAAGGACCCACTTCTGAGCTCCCTTGAATTGTTAGTAGGATCCAGTTTCTTGCAGCTATCAAAATCATGAAAGAACTGAAAAAGAGCAAAACAAAAACACCAAAGTAACAAAAAGATTGTAATTTCAGGAAGAAATCACCATTCTTGGCTGGACAACTATAGGGCAGACGTTGGGATCATCATTTTAAGCCACTTAATTGGTGGCAATTTGTGACTCCACAAATTGGTGGTAATAGATAACTAATACACATTTTCTTTAATGGATTGAAAATTAAACATGGATTAAAAATCAAAAGCATTGTTTGGAGTGAAAAGATGAACACATAATGGGACATATGCCAATATTATTTAGGTAAATATGAAGCACACACATAAAACAATGCACATTTCATAAGGTCGGATAAGCAAATATCTCATAATAAGTGTATTACGTAGTTTCCAGTGAGGCAGGAAGGGGAGTCTGGATGGAAAATGGGCCCATCACATGGACCAACGGTGATGATGCACCGTAACTGAAAAGTGTGGGGTATCACTAACTCAATCTTCTGTGCCAGAGATCCATAATGGGGGAAATGGATGTCTTTTAAAGTATTAATCAATTTATTTTCCTCCAAAAAGTGATTAAAGTAAAAATAGACAAAAAATAATTATCCCTTCCAACAGATTAGTCTGTTAGAATAGAATGATTTTCGTGTCCAAAATGATTATTATATGGAAGTTTGCAGACCCTAGGAATTTTCATTTAAAAAAGTACTGATGAGTTTACCTTCATTTCACTCTTCAACACAGCTAGACAAGCTTACCGCTTCTCACAGCTAGGTATTTACTTTCTTCCATATTAGCGGTACTGTTTTCCCCCAGGCTGATGCAGTCATGATTTCTCTGCTGTTCGTCCAGGCAGAAAAAGGCACAGAACAACAATTTCCTTATGATAAAGCTTAATTTATAAAAAATGAAGCCATAAAGATAAAACAATGAAAAAAAAGAGAAACGATATCCTTATAAACTGAAAGTAAGGGAAAATGAATGTGTGTCAGCTAATTATGAGAGGGACTTACTATCAGGAATTCCATACTCTGAAATTCAATTCTCTATCTAGGCTTAATTATCCTCACATATTAAAGTCATGGAAACCAAATGTGTTTATGCATTTGTTATGTTGACTTAGGCTCTCTGCTCCTTCCACCATATAGCAGGAAGCCAGGGGAAGTAAAAGCAAACTCTGTCAGGAATCCCGCTTTGGTGACAAATACATTCTTCAAGTAGATATTCATAGTTTTCATTTTCTACTTGCAATAAGTTCCCAGGCACAACAACCCTTGTACCCATGATGGTAGAACATTATCCTCCACCCATTTCCTCAAGACAGGAAGACATTTGGGAAAATGGGTGAAAAACACACACATGTGTGTTGATGATACATATTGTGACCAGAGGCTGGTGTGTGTGTGTGTGTGTTGTGTGTATATGTGTGATGTTCCTTTTATGGCTGAATAATACTCCATTGTGTGTAAGTACTACATTTTCTTCATCCATTCATCTGTTGATAGACACTTAGGTTGCTTCCAAATCCAAAAGTTATTTTTAATAAATGATATGGTGATTACCTTATTCTTGAAAAATCTCCTATTACCATGTCCTTCATGTAGTGTCTTTGCTATTTCCTCCTGATTCTAAATCTTTCATAAACATTTCCCTCTTCCCTTTACCACTACTCTCTTTTAACTGGCTAAAACGTGACTAATACATGCTCCCAAAAGAATGGTCAGAGAAGGCAGAGAGGTGGAAATAGCAAAGAAATGATGCAGAGAATCGTCTGAGAACTGCAGAGATACATCTTCAACCTGAAAACCCGTTGAGTGTTGAGCACAAGGAATAAAACACTTAACTAAGGTGCACTGTTGTGAAGTTTCTGAGCACTAAGAATGAAGAAAGCATACATTTGTCTTCATTATTCATGACTTTCTTATTTGTAAATTCACCTATTTGTCAGTAAACATGAAAATCAATCCTTGGAGTACTTTCAAGATTATTTGTGGACATGCACACAGTGGTAAAAAGTTTGAGCCACCAGCACACACATTTCCAGCTGAGGTTGAACAGGGTGATCATCTGCCTCATTTCAGCTTTCAGACTGTAAACAACTGTTCTTTTTTTTGCAGTTTATTTTCTGCCACATTTTCAAATTTTTTTCCTTAATTTCAGTGATTTCACTCTCAAGTGCATTGTTGAAGTGCTGTCTAGGGTCTCTAAGCACCAGAAGGCAGTGATGTTCCTATGAAAGAAATACAAGCATTCTATGGGCTTTGTTGAGGCATGAGTTCTAGTGCTGTTGGCCATGAGTTCAATGTTAATGGATCAGCAATATATATTAACTAAGATGTCTTTATATAGAACTACACATAAAACAAAATTATGCATTGATTGGTTGATGAACGTATTGTGACCAGAGGCTGGCGGGAACCTAACCCTGCATTTTCCCTTGCAGGTGCAGTTTAGTATTTGCAAATTCAGTGTTTGCAGAGACTTTACTAGAACATGACTACTGTGAATAATGAGAATTACCTCTCTCTCTCTCTATCTATATCTATAGATATAGATAGAGAGAGAGAGAATATGTGATATATATATAGATAGAGAGAGAGAGAATATGTGATATATATAAGAGAGTGTACAAGAGAACATGACTTCTGTGAATAATGAGAATTGCCTATATATGTGTGTGTGTGTATATATATGTACATATACATACATACACTGCAGAGATACATCTTCAGCCTGAAAACCCATTGAGTTTTGAGCACAAGGAATAAAACACTTAACTTAGGTGCTTAGTCATGAATAATGAAGATAAATGTATGCTTTCTTCATCCTTAGTACTCAGAAATTTCACACACATGAAAGATATATATATAGAGAGAATTTTATATGTGTGTGTGTCACGTGTATGTGTGGCATTTTTGTGTGTATGTATGTATATGTTTTAAATCTAGACAAGAAGAGAACAAAACAGAAGAAAACAAAAATCCTTACTCCTTAAAACAGTAAACAAAAGCTGAGCTTTTCATAGGCAAGACTTTATCACAAAACAAAATGGATTAATACCTAAAATGTTCTGAATGAAAAATGGTATTTGAATTATAACGTGACACCCACTGAAGCTCCTTATTAAGAACAAGGAAAGAATAATGAGTTCTGTGGTGGCTTTAAAATGATGTTCACAGATTCACTGAGACTTCTTTTTTTTTTTTTTTTAATGGAAACAAAGTCTCACTCTATTGCCCAGGCTAGAGTGCAGTGGTGTAATCATAGCTCACTGCAGCCTCAAACTCCTGGGCTCTGGTGATCCTCCTGTCTAAGCCTCTTGAGTAGCTGGGACTGCAGGATCTCACTGTGTTGCCAAGGCTGGCCTCAAACTCATAGCCTCAAGCTATCCTCCCATCTTGGTCTCCCAAAGCGCTCTGATTACAAGCATGAGCCACTATACCCAACCTCACTGATACTTCTTTCTTCAAAAAGTAGACCCTAGTTCCCCTCACCTTGAGTATGTGATGGACTTAGCTACTCATAATGAGTCAAGGTAGAGGCGATGGTGTGTGAATTCTGCATATAGGTCATGTAGAGGAACTACATCTTCCATCTTGGACTTTTTGATTGTCTTGGAGCCCTTGCTTAGAGAGACGCCAAATGCCAGGACATGAGGCAGCTATGTGGAGGGCCCTCATAGTGAAGAAATAAAGCCTTCTGCGGCCAGCCAGCCAGGGACTGAGGTCTCCAGTTCTCTTACCCATGAGTGAGCCCTCTCAGACATGGACCCTATATCCCAGTCAGTCCTTCAGATAACCACAGCCCTCGCTACCCGCGTTAGTGCAACCCCATCAGACACCCTGTGCCACAACTACCCAGCTAGGTTACTCCCATTTTCCCAACCCTCTGAAGCTGTGTGAGATAAATGCATGTTGTTTTAACCAGCTAAAATGTGCAGGTCGCTTGTTATGCAATGATAGGAAGCTAAAACACTTTCCATTAATCCTTTATAAATACATGCTTCAGTAAAATGAGTACACTGGGAAAAAGGAAGCCTCATAATCTAAGAACTCTTAAACATATTAGAGTAGTGGAGGAAAATTCTGGGATGCTAAATCACTGCCAAACAGTTCTGATTGGAGCAGAAAGCAGTGGTCTCCAGGAGGAAGAGCTTTTGTTTATTTTTAAAAATAACTCCTTATCCCTTAGCATGTAATGAGAAGACATGGAAGGATATTGACATACAAGGAAACAGACCATATCTAGAGGCACATGCCAGAAACAAAACAAAACAAGAAAACCAAGAAGTAAAGGAAAACATGTATGAACCCAGGAATATAAAATACATTCTCCACACACACACACGCACACACATACACATAATCAAATATATTGTCTGATGCAGCAGTAAGTAGTATTTATAATGCTAATGTTAAACAAGATTACAGATTTTTAAAAATACATAGAATTAACCTATATATATTAAGCAGAGAAAATATAGTTCCCAAAATACACATAAATGCTATATCATCATTGACAGTATTCAAGTCAACAGGGAGACAATACAGTTTTTAAGTGGGATTGGCAGGAGGTCAGGGAAAGGGAACATAGAGTAGAGGCATTGATATCCATGTCTTCTGAAAAGGGAGAGTCAGAAGCCCCCACTTCAGATATCTATATGGATTTGGGTACTGGCCAAAATTTAAAGCTCTACCAATAACTAAAGAGTTACTAAAATTATTGATGTAGCTAAATTGTGAGGATTTTTGGAGGAAAGAGGGAATGATGTCAGGCAGCTAGGAAAGCTGGAAGTTGATAGCCTGTATCTCAAGCTTATGGATCAAGACATGGCAATATAAACATATTTAGAATTAAGGATACGGAATCCTAGCTTAACTAAAAATGTTCACTTTTCACAGTATTTGTTTGTTGGAGTGGCATCTGTAACAGGAGGTAGAGAGCATGAGCAGGCCCACTTTACAAAGTGATTTTTTTAGAGCTATCCTGGTTCCTGATGCAGCAAATTCTGTTAGATTAAAGGCCATTGACTTCTTCAGTCTGTCAAAATCAGTACATAAACAATTCAATTAATTCCAAGTTTAACCAAGTTAAATACTTCCTTCCATAGATGCATGAAACTCTATGAAATGCTGATACTTTTTGTCTGTGCAATTCCTATCATTGTATCTGTAACCACTTGAAAGAATTAAAATATGTATCAAAATCATACATTTTCCAACATAATGTGTAAGCTGCCATTGTAGTGCTGAAATTCCCATTGTTTTGTGTTTTCTTAAAAGTACATGTTTTACTCTCTCAAGGAGTCAGCCAGTCTTCAATGATATCAATGTAATGTTGTTGTTTTTTTGTAGTTGGATGTACACAGTGGAATAAATGCCAGAGACACTTAGTTTAGAGCTGTGTATGCTTCCAGCAAGGTAAAAAAAAAATCATTTTTACATGTAAAGTCTATCAGAGCTTATAGAGAATTCCCTTTTGAGATCTCTTTTTTCTCAATTAATTTCTAAATGAAGCATACCCTAGAAATGGATTTAAATTATTAATGCATGTGTTAAACATTTTATGAAAGAAAACATTTTCTTTTTGATCATACATACAAACGAACCTAAAAATAATCAATATTTTTATTCTTTCTCTAAAATCTCAAGGATGATCAAAAAGTGTAGAGGAGAAAAATAGTATTTTTTAACCAAGAAGGAAAGACTGCTTTAATTGGGGAAATCTTTAAATTTCCTGTTGTGATTCTTGTCTCTACCGTTTGCACACCTTCTTTGTCTGATGTTACAATTGCTCTTGCTTTTTCTGGCTTCTTGTTTTGGCCCTGCAGAAGCTCTGACAGGCTCTGTAACACCACCATCTTCAACATACACATACATGTTGCACTTGCATGCACACACACACATACACATGCACACACACACTATCTCCACCTTATGATCATGGCCTTGGAGAAGAAAATCATTCCATTCACATTCTAAAACCTCTGTCATCTTTTATAAGTTAGGGTAGCATTCCAGAAAATACATTTTAATAATTTCTGAGGGCCCTGAATTTCCTCCCATCTCTGGCCTGGAGATTTATGAACACAGACTTCTTGCTTGCCTTCTTGTCATCAATGATTTAGAGAAGACAAAGGACTATTTTTTTTTCCTATTTTTCTTTTCCAACTACAATGTCCATTTCCCCCCTCCCATTTTCCATAACTACACATTGGCAACACTTATCAAGATGAATTTTAACTGTGCCCTCAAGTTGAATGCCAAAAAGGCTTTGAAATTACGGATGCCACAACACTATTATGGTAATCACCATTATCATAATAAAAACGAGAAGCAGTGCTCCTGGGAAAAGGCTTTTTAAACTTTACATTGCCTGAGAAGCACTATCTCAGCCTACTTGCTGCTACTGCCTGTTGCCCCAAGAGACCAGGAAGGAGATGCTGCAGTGAGACCTACCTGCTCTGTGCCTGCGGGTCGGGGAAGTGCTATTGCTGCTCTGCTGACTGCGCACCCCCAGCCTGGGATCAATGCTCCTATAGAAGGTATCTAAGGGCTGAGATCACAGGCTCACAAAATCCCCATAAACCTGTGTTTCCAGGCTGTTCATTCCTCTCCATGCTGGGCAGGGAAGAGGGGCCCTCATCTTTCACCAGGAACAATAACAATTGTCTATACTGGCGTCTGAAATGCAGGTCAATGTAAGTTAACATGTTCGGGTCTAGACAGCTGTCTCCATTTGGGGCTAGTTATTGTTTTTCACATATTAAGGATGCTTTTATTTGGAATTATGAGCAAATTTGAGCATGGCCAATTGGAGGTCGCAAGGGAAAAAATGTCTCCTGTCATTCACTTGATTTATTTTTCTACTTAGAATATAGAATTATTAAAATATTGAAAAGTGAATACTGAAACAATCCCATGTACTAATTTTAATCAATTTCTTAATGTGTTCCAAAAGTCAAAGCAAAACAAAAATATTAGGGTAGAATCTAACCCAATCTGAGCCAATTGGACCAATCAGAAACTCAAAATACTGAAATTTTCCTGAAAGTTCTTTTGCAAATGTAAGACATCCATTAATCACCTGGGATAGAAAGACAAATTTTCTGCATCCTGCAGACTCCCTGACACCAGCCCAAGATGACATGGGCTGCCTTCATTCACTGTCTCCCTTTTCTGAGTTTTCCTTTCCATCACTACATCACCAATAATAAAAGCTGGAGCCCCTGCCACCCCGCAACAGAGTAGAGCCATCCCCACCACATACTTGGACATTCTTTCTCTGATTATTCCAACAGCCCCACATCAGAATTATCCCCAGATTTGGGTGCAATGCAGATGAAGATGTATCTTATTTAAACTTCCTTGGAGGATAGCCCCAACACCTGAAGTCACCCTTACTTTTACCCATAATCCACAATGACTTACATTTTATAACCAGTTGAGACTCTGGCACTTTGCAGAAATGGGACTCATTTAAATTTTACAATTTAGACTCATTAGAAACCTCAGAAGTCACTGCCTGAAACTCTTACTTGCAAGTAAAGATGATTCCAGAAAAATCAAGTAACATGCTCTAGCTATGCCATTGGTGACTCAGCACCTCATGCATTGCTGTTTTCTTAATTCCTGTAGTAGCATTTTAAAACACATATTCAGCATCAAGGATCATATTAAATATTATTAAGCAGTAAAGCAGAAGAGATTCTGAAATTAATGTTCCTTTAGCTATTCAGATGAAATATATTGAAGACACCTGTAAGAATGAAACACCTCTTTTAAAAATATGTGAGCATTTAAATCTGATTCTCTATAAAAAAGTATGATCATTAAAGTTTATTTCTTCACTATTTTTCTTTGACCTGACTCAGAAGAAAAAAAAAACATACAATGGGTTCAACGAAGCATAATGTTATGCTACATGAATTTTATGTTTAGGAAATTTTAGGCTAGAAGAGGAATTTAAGCAGAACAATCTGATGGTAAAACACTTCAACTCTCATAACACAAAAGCAGGTGATGAGCTATCATGATAGAGGAAACAATTTGAAGTTCTGTCAAAGACAATGAAGTTTTGTCTTGAAGTTCTGACATAGAACATTTCAAATTATCTTGGGGGTAGAAAGTTAGAATCTTCTCTTGGAAAATCAATTATGCTCATCTTGGCATAGTGATAAGAAACTTAAAAAAAAAAAAACTTTAAAAGAGAAGCACTCGCTTGAATCTTGAAGTCGATTCTTACAGACTTGGAGATATTTCCTAAATCTGATTTCTTCCTGAAATCTTTGTGGATTATTTCCAAAAGCACAAGCTAATGCTTCTCTCTTCTGTAAGTAAAAAAAGTGATTCGCGATCATGTACATCTGCATTAAAAAAGAGAGAGAAATGCAAATATGCAAATTATTCCTCTTTTCAAATGGTTTGTAAGGTTTTCTTGCAGTTCTTTTTTAAGCTGTGTTTTATTTTTAATTGACAAATAATAATTGTATGTACTTATAGTATAAAGTGGTATTTTGATACTTGTACACATTGTGGAATGACCAAATTAGAATGAGTAGCATACCCATAACCTCAAATATTTATCATTTCTTTGTGGTAAGAACATTTAAAATCCTGTTTTATGTATTTTGAAATATATAATACATTATTAACCTTAGTAAGCTTGCTGTGCAACAGAACACCAGAACTTATTCCGCTTATCTGATACCTTATGATCCAGCAATGCCACTACTTGGTATCTACCAAAGGAAATCAAATCAGTATGCTAAAAAAAAATAAATAAATAAAAATAAAAATAAAAAATAAAAAAATAAAAAAATCAGTATGCTAAAGGGATGTCTGCACTCCCATGTTTATTGCAGCATTATTCATGACAGCCAAGATGTGGAAACAATCTAAATGTTCATCAAAGATGAGTGGATTTTAAAATGTAGTACATATACACAATGGAATACTATTAAACTTTAAAAAAAAGGAAATACTGTCATTTGTGACAAGATGAATGAGCCTGGAGGACATTTTGTTAAGTCAAATAAAACAGGAGCTGGGGAAGGTAGAGGAGGATGGAGAAAGGGAAGATACTTTTCTTGCAATTTTTTGGAGTGATTTTTTTTTTTTTTTTTTTTGCTTTTGTTGAGTAGTAGAAAGGTGCACTATCAGCTTTTTGTACTAAAGCTATATCTGGGACATTCTTTTTATTACGATTGTCAAATCTCTATCCAAAAAATATAGTAAAATTTTTTCTAAAGGGTAAAAGCTAAAAGATAAAAATAGCAATACATGTAAATGAATAAAATAAAGTTGACCAATATGGGAGTTAGGGGCACTGACCTCCTGTGCAGTCAAATCCATTTGTAATTTTTGACTCCTCAAAAACTTAACTACTAATACCCTGCTGTTGACAGGAAGCCTTACTAATAACATAAACAGTAGACTAACACATGTTTTATATGTTCTATGTATTACATACTGTATTCATAAAATAAAGTAAGCCAGAACAAAGAAATATTATTAAGAAAGTTATAAAGGGGCCGGGCACGGTGGCTCACGCCTGTAATCCCAGCACTTTGGGAGGCCAAGGCAGGCGGATCACGAGATCAGGAGGTCAAGACCATCCTGGCTAACACAGTGAAACCCCATCTCTACTAAAAATACAAACAAATTAGCTGGGCATGGCGGCAAGCGCCTGTAGGCCCAGCTACCTAGGAGGTTGAGGTGGAGAATGGCGTGAACCCACAAGGCAGAGCTTACAGTGAGCCAAAATTGTGCCACTGCACTCCAGCCTGGGCGACAGAGCGAGACTCTATCTCAAAAAAAAAAAAAGAAAGAAAAGGAAAGAAAAAAAGAAAAGAAAAGAAAGTCATAAAGAAGAGAAAATATATTTACTATTCATTGAGTGGAAGTGGATCCACATAAACGTCTTCATCCTTATCGTCTTCACATTGAGTAGGCTGAGGAGGAGGAGGAAGAGGAGTAGTTGGTCTTGCTGTCTTGGTGATGGTGACAGGAGGCAGCCAAATGCCTAGGCAGATAGGGGCAGGTCCCCAGTGAAACCCCATCTCCAAGCTCAAGACAGTTTAAAGTATGAAAGCCAAGCTACAAGTTAAATTCCTGGAGTGGATTGAGAACTGGTCTTCCTGTTTGGCACTCTTTCCTCTGATTGATCCTCACCCTTCACCTATTTTACATATACCTACCCTTTCTTAATTGGTTTTCTATACTGTCATGCCCATTTTTGAGTGGTGTCTTCATCTTAACCTTTTTTGCATACTCACAAACCAGTCAGCGTGCACTCCCCATCCTGTGCCTGTAAGAACCCAGACTCATCTGACTTTGGGGAAGAAGACCTGTCCTCTCTTTAGCTCCCCTCCTGTTTTCATAGCTCAGTAAAATTCTCTGCCTTCACCATCCTTCAACTGTCTGTGCGACCCCATTCTTCTTGGACACCAGATAAGAGCTTGGGACCTATTGACTGCAGGTACTCAGAAAGGCTGTCACAATGACCCTTTGCCCTCACCAGCAGAGGGCACCACCGCCAGGGACCAGCTGAGCTGCTAACATTGTTGTCCACGGATGACAGAACTAAGAGAGCACTGTAACACGCCGTCTGGGGCTTAGGGTTCATGGACACCCTCACCTGGGTGCTGACACATTCCCCTCAAGTTGATATACCTGGTCTAGCCATGGGCCCTGCACGGAGCTTGCTCCTCTGTCGGTGCCCAGAGTGGCCAGCTGGATCCCGCACTTGCTCACTCACGTGCTCTCTCCTGCAAGGGGTTGAGCATGATGAGCTGAGTAGATGGGGCACTCCTTCTACAAGTCCAGTGAAGAGGCCAAGAAAAATCCTGCATCATCAGAGGTGGCAGAGTCATGAGAAAAATCCCTGTTTAAGTAGACCCACACAGATCATACTCATGTTGTTCAAGGGTCAACTGTGTTATAATAGTCTCTGATGGGTATTTGCTTCCTGCTAAGGATGAAAGTCATAGAGATGCTGAGTCATTAGCATTAAGCGTTTCCAAACATCACTATAGAAGGATTTGAAATTCATACTAAAATACCATGGTCAAGAATATAAGTTCATTGTATAGTCAAGTCCATTTGGGGAACATGATATAGTTTATATATTTTCACTTGAACCTACTTCTTTTTGTTTCTAATTGTTCACATTTAGTAAGGACAGGCAGTCTCCTAATTTAAAAAAAAAACTTGAATAATATGACAAATTGAGTAGTATGCTATCTTAAAATTACCAACGAGCTCTAGAAATATTTCAGAAGAAGAGGAAATGTTGACCTGAGGCTAAATCTTGCATTCTCCATTATCATTATGATTTTGGAAAAGTTTCAAAGTTAAAGGAAAGCAGAAATAACAATATGTAATATACAATTACAGATATATATTACATCTCTCCATTGTTACAGATGATCTAATATGAGTCACTGTGTTTTCAGTACCCAAAGGCATAAAGAACACAATAGATGGAACCAGACTTTCCTGCAGGTCTTGGCTCCTCCGTTCACTAGATGACTGACTTTAGGCAAGACATTTGGTTCCCTGGAACCTTGAGTTCCTCATCTGCACAATGAAGACATGTGGGGTTCAAAATAAATATATCACACCTTGAAAAAAGCACAGACTCAACACAAGTATTATCTCTGACTCAATTCCCTTGGCTCCTACTAAATATCATAATGAATTATTCCTTTCCCTGGGTTGGCCTTTTATTTATTATGTGTAATCCAGGCCCTTTTCTTTTATTTCTGAAATGTATTTGAGACAATATCTAAGACACTTGAAGGGATGAAAAATCTAGAAAATTCAGGATAAAATCTCGACATTACTATGGGGATGAAATAGTTACAAAAGAAATGCAAAGGGAAGGTAAATTATTGAAGGGCAGCTGAAAACTTGAGTTCCTTGGAGCCCTAGCAAGGAGAGAAACACAATGAGTTGAAGGTGCTTGTTTTCTAATGAGATGATGACTGCTCTGTCCTCAGAGGAGACTGCTGTGTTCCTGAGTCTGTATGGTATTTATGGCACATACTTTTATATTAAACTGTGCAAAGACAATATTGTCTCCCAGCACCTTGGGAGGCCAAGGCAGGTGGATCACCTGAGGTTAGGAATTTGAGACCAGCCTGGCCAATATGGTGAAACCCCGTCTCTACCAAAAATGCAAAACTTAGCCAGTTGTGGTGGTGCATGCCTGTAATCCCAGCTACTCGGGAGGCTGAGGCAAGATAATCTCTTGAACTGGGAGGTGGAGGTTGCAGTGAGCCGAGATTGAGCTACTGCACTCTAGCCTTGGCAACAGAGCAAGACTGTGTCTCAAAAAAAAAAATAAAATAAAATAAAGACAATATTATAATTACGATTTTCCAAAAAGCAGGATAGTATTGACTTCTATTGTCTGATAACAGATCTTTTAATGCCACATGACTTCAACTGCATAGCTCAGGTTCTGGAATGCTGAGGTATAGTTTGCTCAGGCTTGAGTAGCTTTTGTATTCACAGAAGCTAGCTTCATTGGAGCTTGGTCCAGCCTGGGCAGTCATGACTGGGGAATACAGAATAGTTAGCTCCCCTGAAGCAACACTCAGAGGCAAACACTCCTCAATAGATCAATGCCTCCACTTCTTCATTCTTTGGTTGGACAATTCTGAGGATTCTCAGAGTCTTCAGTTGGAAGAAGCTCTATATACTCATGGTGAGAATCTATTCTAGTTTTTCTTCATTTCTTTTTAAAAACTTATTTCCTCAGTGGTTCTTTCTAGGATGCCTTCCCAAATAAACAACCTGCCTTTAAATCCTTCACTCACAATTTCCTTTGAAGGAATCCAAACAAAGATATCTCACTAAAAGTCACGGCGCATTGTTAAGTTATAACTTTGCAAAGACCTTTCCGTGTGGGAAAAGATGTGATCAATATAGTGTGATCCACTGTAGCCGTGTATGATGCACTGTACTGCAGAAATAAAGTTTCAATAATTTAAAGTAATGAATTGATAGCATGCACTGTGTTCTGGCATAATTCAGTTAACTCATCAAGGCTTATGTCAAATGTTCTAGAGGAGTGACTAGAAAGAGACATTAATGCGGCTTAAGTGGGGCCGATAGTATAAGTGCCTATGCCTGCTTTATGAAATTCATGAATTTGCACCATTGATTTGTTGTGAGATTCATGACTTAAAGGCCTTGATTTAAATCAGAGTTCCTTGAAGACCGATGGAGAAAATTTAATGGTTTTACAGACAAGAATTGCTATAAAATCTGCTCATAACGTAGTGGTGTTTTCATCCTTAGATTCCTTACAACATCTCACTTTGAGCACAGCCCACAGTCCCTTCATGGTGAATCTTTCTTTTCATCAACAATTGAATGTATAGATTTCTGAGCTTCATCGAGCCATAGCTATTGAATTCAACTATTAAACTAATCAACGGTATCTTATATTTTATAGTTTTCATCTGTCCTCAAACCCTCATCTTTTAAATGACTGTTTTTTGAAACGGGTACTCAGTAGACTCAAAGAGGAAACATTTACTAACTCATAAAAGCTTGTGGCGTTCTATCTCAAGATGTGTGTGATATGACTGAGACTTTACTGCATTCCACCTATAATTTTGAAACAAAACCTGGTTTGGAAAAGACAGATTTTAATACTTGAATTTTCAATGCTGCAATCAAGAATCATGTATTTTGATTATGTGTATACATTCACACATAACATATATAATGTAATAATATATGTATAAAATAAATATACATATGTGTATATATACACAATATATTAGTCACTGAACAACATTTTCCTCCAATGAACAACAGAACACTTAAATAATTTGGCCTGATCACTGGATTTAGAAGGAGGGGAAACCTTTCTTTAATTTTCCTGTAGATCACATACACAATTAACAAGAAATTTAGCCAAATCACAGCAAAGGGAAATGCCTGGCTGTGCATTACACATATTTGGTGCATTCAGCCCCATGAGCTTTTTAGTGAATCTCTCCACAACGGATCAGGTTCTTGCAGAGGTACAAAAAAGACATAGCACAAGGAGGGAAGCTGAGTGAGCACATTACCAATATCATGTCTAGATAGACCACCTGATCTCACAGAGAAGGGGTGTTAGAAGGAAACTCTACTGGAGGTCAGGAAGGTCGTTGCAGGCCAGAGTGGTTGGGAATGCTTCACCAAGACAGAACTGCCCCTGAATGGGAGGTTATGTTTGAATCTGGATGAGTGGTCTAACATTGGGAGGATTCTTTACAAAGCAGGAGCACAACTTGAATAAAAATATGGAGCACGTGAGAGAGCACACTGTGAGGAATCACTGGAGGATTGTGGAAGTCAGGGAGCAGAAACCAGTTTGCTTGAATAGAGACTTCTTAGACTGGCAAAGAGGCATGAGGACTTAAGGGGCTTGAGGGCTGTGGATTCCAGTTTAGAAAAAGTTTACAGCAGTGGATTCTTGACAGGGAGGATTGCCATTCATTGACCACATCTTGGCTTCTAGACCTCGGACTGGTAAAAAGCAGGCCCTTAATACAAGTTTTGTGACTGAATGCATGAAATCTAATTTAATAATTTATGGGACGCCATTGCACTTAGTGGCAACAAATGATGCAAAATAGCAACAATTAAACTAATAATTAAAAACACATTAGATAAGACTGAATGCAGAAAAACTGTGAGCGGACAAGGGCAAAGGACAGAGAAAAATTGTTAGGAGACAAGAAGGTTGGATAAGGACTGAGCATTGGATCAGGAATACAAATAAAAATGGCAGAGTGAATGACAGCGAGAGAGAGAGAGAGAGAGAGAGGAAGAAGTAGTAGCTGTATAGAAGCTTCCCTAGGAGGTAAACTCTGGAATGGTGCTACTTCCCACAGTAAGACTTTCTGGAAAAAACTCAAGGGATGTGTCAGTCCCAGGAGACATTTTAGAGCTAGAGTTCATCTTGAAAATCATCACGCTTACTTTGCATTTTTCCAAATAAAGTATATAAGTAATAAGAGATGAAATCATCCTATTTTATCTCTAAGTTGATTTACTGTATTCAGGAAATCAACTTAGAGATAAAATAGGATGGGAGCCTTTTTTTCTCAAGTTTGCCACTGGACGAATTTTATTTTCTGCAATCCATGTGATTTACACGTCTTCCCAGAGATCAGAAAAATTACTGTATTATTTTGTAATGGGGCAATATTTGGGGGAACTATATAAGAGAATTTATTCTGAAGAATTTTTATTTTGATAGTATCATTTGTATAACAAAAATATGATAAGGGTATCTGGAAATCTGTTTTATTTTTAAACAAGAGCAAAGCTTACAAATTAGCATTTTGGAAAGACTCTAAAATTAACAGTACCCAGTATTCATTAAGCATTTATTACGTACCAGACTAGATGATTTGCAAGGGCGATTTCATCTAATCCTATCAATACTGTCAGGGAAATATCAAGGTTTATTTTTCCAACTTTACAGATAAGGAAACTGAGGCTTCCATAGTTTAAATCATCTACTCCAGAATAGCCAGCCAAAAAGGTTGAGGTTTGAAATCAGGGAATCTTTCTCCAGTACCCAAGCTGTTAATCATATACCAAATACTAAGGACCTTCTAGATTCAATAAGCGAACAGAATTGCAAACATTTGCGTGACAGTTCATAATTAATCATTGCTCTCTTGGGGCCTTTGCTGACCACACATCTGTTTCTGTTTACAAGGCTTGGGGATTTCCCATCTAAATTGGTTTCAGAACATCTTACCGTATGCAACTTAGTGACAGTATTTGATTATTGATTATCTCGTAATATGTTCCCTGTAAACCAAGTAGAGTATTTTCATAGAGATGGTCTAACTGTCCTTATCCATAACACGGATTTTTTTTAAGTTGGCATTTAGTTGTCTCCTTCATCGGAATCTGGTTAATATTTTTCCTTCATAAACTTTCGATGGAAGTGGAAACTTGGTGAAATCTTCCCCCGGTTTCCTGCTACATGACTCTTTTTGGTTTTTCAAAGGAAAAAGCAAACTCGTCTTCCTCTCTGAAATGTCTTTTTTTGACTAGTCCTCAGATTTCCTCTTGCCCTTTTCTTTTGCCACTCTGAGTAGCCAGGGATGTGTTTGGTCTGAGGCATCTTAAGAAGAAAGCTTTTGCCTTGGAGACAGGGCAGTTTTCTACTTTCATAAAAACACAAGTAAGAATGCAGAATCCTTTGTATTGAAGCACTATAATCTAGAGACATCATTTCAAAAAAAGAATAATACCTCTCAGTGGGTGTTTTGTTTTGTTTTGCTTGTTTCTTTCCTTTTGTTTGTGTTTGTCTGCCTTTGTTAATTGCTTAGGTATTTTTAGGTGTTTTTAAAAACAAGCAAAAAAGTTGTTGTGTTTAAATCATTGTCTACATTTTGAGTTAAACATTTAATCATTCACAGGACTCTCCTAGGTGATTCTGAAGATGACCTTTAAAATGTAGGAAAATTATATTTTCAGTACTAAGATTGTGGTTCTGATGCCTGAATGCATTGGTTCATATCCTTGAGAACTGCTTGACTTTGAGCAAATTAATGGAGTGTTCTGTGCCTAAGATTGTCCATCTGGGAAAGGGAAATAATGTTAGCACTTGCCTCATGGTGTTATAAGGATATATGACTTAAGTTCCTAGCGTGTAATAAGTACTCAATAAATACTAGCTGCTTCTATTAAAATTCAGGGAGAATTCCTTAGAGAACTTCAAATACTAGATAAATTAGATGGCTTCTGTCTAGAAGATGGAAGAGAACTCACTTACATAAGAGAACCAGTTAGGCTACCCATTCAGTCCACATTGTGGTTCAATGGGATTGCCATTTGGGGACCTAGGAGGTCAAGCCTTTTGCTATTTTGGCCATCTCAGCTCTTTAGCTATAGATGATAAAATATTCTTCTTAGTACAGAAGATCAGTTGTAATCTACCCAATCAAACTCATGGAAAAGCTACTCCCATTAAGGAAGAGTGTACCAAGAGGAAACACTTCATGATTTAGGTGAGATTTGAGAGAGTTTTCATGTACAGATAATGCATATAGTGCAAAAATCCGACAGCCAGCTCTTTCCTGGGTGGCCCAGAAAATCTTCAGGATAGAAATGGGTAATGAGCTACTCTTAATAACAACAAAGTCTGGGAGGGATATGATGGATTATAATATTCTTGTTATCTTTAGAAACTGAAAAAAAGTAAATGGGAGAGTCATCTGGTTAACCTTATCTTGCTAAAGGCATCACTGAAATCTGGCATCATTGAGGTCACTGAGTCTACGGGTGAGCCTGGAAAAATCTCATGTAGTACTGACTGCAAAGTCCAAGGATACCTACAAGGCAGTGTGCCTGCTTTATGATGGGGCAACATTCCTCTCCTGTGGCGTGGCTGTCCTAGCTTAAACCAGTTCAGGAGGTCTGAGGAAATCTTAACAAGATGGCAGAACCCTGTGTCAGCATGGGCTTTACCAAACTATGTATAGTGTTTACTCCACCCTGCTTTCCAGGTCCTATCATCATGATATCATTAATAGCGGATCATAGGTTGATCCTTGCTCAAGGATGGAAGATAGAGATAGAAGTCATGAAGGACCTTGTAGACCAAAGTGTGGCACAAGATCATAGATGGTGAAAGTGTATTGCTATTATACCTGAAGAGAAGGCTAAACCTGGTGATGGCACACGTCTCTTAAAAGGACACCAGAGATGTAGTGGGTAGTGTGAATTTACCATTTGGGTGGTAAAAGAGAGTGACAGGGGCTCATTGGACTTTTAGCATCAGGAAGCCCATGTAGGGCTTGCACCCTCAGATTAAAATGATCTATTCCAGATATACAATTAAGAAATGGAGAAATAGACATGGGAGGCAATACTGGTCATATCTGACTTCTTATAAAGTACACTCATGTCAGGCCTCTAGTATCAACTAACCCCATAACATCACACTCTGACAGTGCTGCTTCTCAGATGTAGCATCTAATAAACCTTAAAAAACTTGGGTCTATCCATTTCCTTGGTACACAATAACTTTTTCCAGGAGGGAGATCATAGTACATACATATTTGAGATATTATTGTAGAACATCTTTTTGAGGACTTTCCGCCCCCTATTCAGTCCAGGGGCTCTGAATCTAAGGACTGACACAGGTCTTGAAATTAATGAAGGAGGAGAACTCTTATGTCAGTTCACACAGGGACTCTCTTTGCCAGTTTGGGATTTTTTGTTTATCTCTTTATACAAAGCAATGAAGAGTTTGGTGCACTATGCATCTTCTTTGCTGGTGGGGATTTTTCAATCATTTGCCACCTCCACGTATCCTGTGGGGCAGACTTTCTAATTCTCATGCCTGCTCTCCTGCTACTCTGAAATTCAGATTATCTTGCTGTGAATGTCTGAGATACTTATTCCCTTAAAAGCAGGGGCCCTATTTCCAGCTCTCCCACCAGCCTCTCCATTTTGCAGAAAACAAGTCGTTACAGAACTATTCATGGATGATGCCACTTTCCTCGACAATTTACAAAAGGCACCTACCCTACTGGTCATCTCAGGAAAGATAATTACAGGGTAGGTGGCAGTTGCTTATGATCAACCCACTCCAACAGTTTTATGCCCCCACATTTTAGGATTGCTTGGAATTTCTGGCAACTGAGTCTCCCATAAGTATGGGTCAACCTTAGGTCTAACTAGATCCAGATCTGGGTGGAATGGATGCCTCGTGAGCATAAGACATTTGGGCATGGTCCCTACAGGCTCTCTCCCCAAAGTGGCAATGAGTGACTGCCTTGGCTCCGAGGAGAGGCTGCAGCTTACTGTACTCTAAACTTCCCAAACTTCCTCACAGGTCTTGATTTAAATTCTCAGAGCCCCTCATTTTCCTCTATCAGGAGCCTTACTTTCTCACAAGAAAACCGGTTAAGCTACCCATTCGGTCAACATGGTTATTCAACTAAGATTGCCATTTTGTGACCTAGGCGGTCAAGCCCTTTGCTCTTTGTCCATCTCAGTGCTATAGCTGCAGACGATAAGATATTCTTCTTAGTACAGGTACAGAAACTCCCTGATAATTGACCATGCCTATGTGATAAATTCTCCATAAAAATATGAAAAGTATGGGGTTAAATTTCTTCCACCGTGATGAACAGATCCATGTGCCAGGAGGGTGGCTTATCTCAACTGTACAGGGACAGAAGCATCTGTGCTGGGAACTCTTACCCTGTGTCTCTCTTTTTCTGGATCTTCACATGTATCCTTCATCGTATCCTTTATTAATATATTAAACTGGTAAACATAAATGTTTCCCTGAGTTCTGTGAGTCACTCTTGCAAATGTATTGAACCTGAGTAGAGGGTCATGGGAATTCTGATTTATAGGTGGTTACTCAGAAGCACAGAGGAACAACCATTGGCCTGTAATTGGTGTCTAAAGTGGGGGTGGAGGGAGCAGTTTTGTGGGACTGAGCCCTTAACCTCTGGGATTGATACTGTTTCCAGATAGTGTCAGAACTGAGTTAACATTGTAGGATGCCCTGCTGATGTTGCAGAATTGCTTCACATTTTGGTGACCAGAAGTGTGTTCTATTGAGACTATATAGTAAGAGAAACAGTTGGTTATTTTTTATCTTACCCACATATACATATATAAATTAAAATTATTAGCTCAAATGTTTTCCTTTTCTCAGTTACCACTGTCCCTGTGGCAGAAGAAAAAAAAAAAAGCTTTCTCCATCAAGAGAGCATTTATTAAACTGGTAAAATCTTTTAACCTTCCTTGTAATTCTGAGTACTGAAGAGATTGCCTCAATAAGGGAAGCTTTTAATCTGAATGCTTTGTTTTATGCTAACCACGTCTAATAATACTTCTGAAGCTTTTATGGATTTTCTAAAGTCTGATTTTTTTTTTTAAATGGATTGATGAACTTGAACCTTTTTCTCATTTTCCCACTCATATGGTAACAGTTGATGCATGTGGCACAGGGGTAACCAGCAAAGCAATAAACAGATAGAAGGAAGGATGGTTCTTTGACTTTCCATTTAAAAGGGAAAAAAAAAAAAACTCTTATAACAAGAAAGCGCATTCATGTTCCTCACCTTATCAGTGGTGGTTGCTGTGTTTGGTTGGTTGGTTTGATAGAGTGCTCCATAAGTACTGTTTTGAGATCTGCCAAAATATGCATGAATCCATTCACATCTCTTCATCCACTTCTGCCCCAAAGAAGTCATCATGCTCATTTGCCTTGACTATTCCAATAGCTTCTTCACAAATGACTCTTCTTCTCTTGCAGCACTGCAAATCATCTTCCTCATGCCTTTCAGCGTGCTTTTTCAAGCATAAATATGATCATGGTATTCCCTGTTTAAGCCCCTTTACAGGCATCTACTGTGTGCAGAATAAGGTCAGTACATCATCACACAGCTTTCCTGGTCTCTGACCTCACTGTGTACTGTGATTTCCTTTGTGTATGAAGCACATGAGACCTTCATCTATAATACCTGGCTCCTTTATCATTAAGTTTCAATTCCAATGTCCTCTCTTCAGGGAGGGTTTCCCTGAGCATCCCATCTAAAGAGGTTCACACTCACTGTTGCATCACCCTGTCTTATTTCCTCCACAGCATTTATCCCCCTCTGAAATCATTTTATTTTATTGACACACACAATGTGTCTGCAGGGATGCAGGCTGGAGTGCAGTGGTGCCATCATAGCTCACAGCGGCCTCGAACTCCTGGGCTCAAGGGATCCTCCTGCTTCAGCCTCTTGAGTAGCTGTTACTACAGGCATGTGCCACCACACCCAGCCACTTTTTATTTTATTTTATTTTATTTTATTTTACTTTATTTTATAGAGACAGGGTCTCACTATGTTGCCCAGGCTGGTCTTGAACTCCTGACCTCAAGTGATCTTCCTGCCTTGACATCCCAAAGTGCTGGGATTATAGGTGTGACCAACTGTGCCCGACCAGTAATGCAATATTGATAAAAGGTTAGGAATTATTGACTTGTTCTGTAAATCACCAGGATCTAGAATATTGTTTCATACCTAGTCAAACTTCAACAAGTATCTGTTGAGCTGAATTTCTTTGAGATGATTTAATAGAGCCATTCACTCTCTGAACATTTGTAAAATATCTGAGACTTCCCCTACTGAGTAACTGTGAGGAATAAATATACAATGTTTTGAGGGAACTTGGTGCACAACAGCTTTTCAGTAAATAATTAATGTATGTAGATTTCAAGGATTTCTTTTGGTGCTCTCTTTTCCATCATTTCAGTTGAGACAGAGATGATTTGCATCTTTCATATTAGTTTCAGTCTCCAGTAAGAAGGAAAACAAATGACCCAGTTTTGTCTATAGTCCCCACAGATGAGCAAACATGGACTCAGGTGGCTGTCTATGGTGGGACGAAAAGCAGAATAAGGGAGGAAGGCACAACTGAAGAAAACGTCACCGTTTGGTCATTCATAAGATTTTCCTAGACATTTCTGGCTTTTCTTTATCATTTACTTTAAAGTATTGAGATGTGACTATTGAATGCCAGGGAAGAGTTAACAGATTCACTCATGGTTAACTATCAATAGCCTTCTATTCTGTGTGCCAAGTTAATTTGATTTCCCCGTCTCCTGACTAAGCAAAATTGGATTAAAGCAGGAAAATGGGTAGATGCAGAACATGGAATCCCACGTATGGGTCTCCAAATGAAGGCTGGGCAGGGAGTGGGCAGTGTGAGGGCAAGTGAATTTGGGGAGAAGAGAAGAGCACCCCGAAGTGCAAGGCTGTGTTTACAAGTCTCAAGTTTACCAATGAGATTGAGGCACACTACAAACCAAATGACCTGTGTCTGCATTTCTCCCCACGAGAACCATGAGCCCAGTGGTCCATGGAGGAGCCAGAAGTCCCAGGGACCATGGTCCTGCTCCATCTTCACTGCTCCAGCCCCTACCACCATGCTCAGACGTCCAGTCACTAGTGGATCCTGAGACACGGGGCAGATCACAGACCCCAGTGTCTGCCTCTGGGAAAATGCTCAGCAGATTATCCGTGGATAAATAATCCTGACTTAAACTGGAAGAAGAACAAATAGCTTGTTCTGTGACAGAAATTGGTGGCAGCCAAGGGCTGGAAGGAGTTTATTTGGTGAGCAACCACCCCGGCTTGCCTGGGATTGAGGGGTTTCCTGAAACCCAGGACAAAATTGAGCTAGTCACCCTTAAGCCCAAAGTAGATTTTTGAAGGGAGGTAGTGTAATTTTCTTGTAACACTTGTATGAAGTATGGACTAATTAGAAAGCTAACATAAAGTAGCTAAACCTATATTTAAAAAAAACAAAAAACAAAAAAAACACAAAAAACAAAACTCTGCACTGTCCTGGATTGAATAATGCCACCCAAAATTTGTGTCTACCCAGAACCTGTGAATGGGACCTTATTTGGAAATAGGTGTTTACTGATGTAATCAAGGCAGATTGAGGTCATGCTAATGTAGGCTGGGACCTAAATTCAATGACTGGTATCCGTATAAGAAGTGGGAAATATGGCCAGGTGCAGTGGCTCATGCCTGTAATGCCAGCACACTGGGAGGCCAAGGCAGGAGGATAGCTTAAACCCAGGAGTTGGAGACCAGCTGGAGCAGCATAGTGAAACCCAATCTCTACAATAAATAATTTTTAAAAAAATTATCCAGTCATAGTGGCGTGTGCATTTGGTCCCAGCTACTGGAGAGGCTGAGGCAGGAGGATCACCTAAGCCCAGGAGTTGAAGGCTACAGTGAGTCATGTTCACTGCACTCCAGCCTGGGCAAAATTTGAGCAAGAGCCTGTCAAAAAAAAAAGGGAAATATGGACACAGAGATACAGACAGAGGAACATGCTCTGTCTATATCTATTATAATAATAGACACAGAAATTGAAGTGACACATCTACAAACCAATGAATGTCAAGGACATCCAGCAACCACAAAGATTTAGAAGAGGCAAGGAAGGATTGTCCCAAAAGCCTTCAGAGAGAGCACAGCTCTGCTGACACCTTGATTTTAGACTTCTAGCCTCCAGAAATGTGAGAGAACACATTTAGTTTGCTTTACGTCATCCCATTTGTGATAATGTATTGCAGCAGCCATGGGAAACGAATACAAATACGAAAGAAGTTTTCATTCCTGTGCCTCTCACAGGGACATCAAATATAGGAAGCAAGGGACCTGGACTATTCTGTCATCATTCACAGTGCCCTGTCTTCTGGGCATCCATGGAGCGTAATGTGCTGTGGCTTAATTAAATGCCACATCCAGGCGCTGTCAAGATGATAAGTGTATTAGTCAGTTTTTGCATTGCTATAAAGAAATACCAAACACTGGATAATTTATAAAGAAAGAGGCTTTAATTGGTTCATGGTTGTGCAGGGCTGTACAGGACGCATAGCAGCTTCTGCTCAGCTTCTGGGGAGGCCTCAGGGAACTTACGATCGTGGCAGAAAGCGAAGGGGAAACAGGAACGTCTTACATGACTGGAGCAGAAGCAAGTTGCGGGGCATTGCCACACACTTTTAAAAAAACAGATCTCATGAGAATTCACTTGTTATCACAAGAACAGCACCAAAGGGGAAATTCGCCCCATGACCCAGTCCCCTCCCACCAGGCCCCACCTCCAATATTGGGGATTACAAAGGGACATCAAATTTGGGTGGGGGGACATAGATCCAAACCATATCAATAAGTTACTTTCTCTAGAAGTCTTGCTAATTTCTTTTGTTGAGACAAAGTCTTGCTTTGTCACCCATGCTGGAGTGCAGTGGCGCAATCTCGGCTCACTGCAACCTCCACTCTCCGAGTTCAAGTGATTCTCCTGCCTCAGCCTCCCAAGTAGGTGGGATTACAGGCATGCGCCATCACACCTGGCTAATTTTTGTATTTTTAGTAGAGACAGGGGTTTCACCATGTTGGGCAGGCTGGTCTCGAACCCCTGACCTCAGGTGATTTGCCCACCTCGGCCTCCCAAAGTGCTGGGACTACAGGTGTGAGCCACTGGTGACTGGCCTTAGAAGTCTTGCTAACTTCTTGATTCCATTCTATTAGCTCTGCTAGAAGCCCAGGCCCTTCTGAATCCAATAAGGTAACATTATAAACAAGAACTAATTTGAGTTGATGCTATATCCTTGAATGATACCTACTTTTTTTTTAAGTGACCTTAATCAAAATATAGAACTTTTCAGGCAATACGCAGTATCAAAATGACTGGGGCACATCTTGGGGTGAGATGTATACACAGTGTCAAGTTTTTGAAAACTGAATCCTCTAACACTGGACATCTGAGAAAGATGCTCTTTTCAAAGATCACGATTTACATCCAACTATGGGCAAGAATCATGTCCTGTTCATTTTTGCAAGTCGATGCCATCTATTAGGATCTCAAGGGATATTTGTGAAATGAATGCATATGTGGTCAAAAATGACTTCGGAGAGTTTAGCAAAGCCTTTGTGATGGCGACCTCTGTCGGGAGCTGTCCCTGATACCCGAGATGGGTTCCTATGTCTGTAAGTCTCTCTATACCTAGAGTACAACATGGTATAATTTTTTGTGTGGTTCTTTGAAGACTTCTAAAGGGCAGGAACTATGTCTCTTTCTTTCTTTCTTTCTTTCTTTCTTTCTTTCTTTCTTTCTTTCTTCCTTTCTTTCTTTCTTTCTTTCTTCCTTCCTTCCTTCCTTCCTTCCTTCCTTCCTTCCTTCCTTCCTT